>NC_137775.1:67899936-68093437 GCF_963455305.1 Plecotus auritus
GTTTGGCTCAGTGGATAGAGCATCGGCCTGTGGACTGAAGGATCCCAGGTTCGATTCTGATAAGGGGTACATGAGAGGTTGCTGGCTTTATCCCCAGTAAGGGATGTGCAGGAGGCAGCCAATCAATGAGTCTCTATCATCATTGATTTTACTATCCCTCTCCCTTCCTCTCTAAAATCGATAAAAAAATATATTTTTATTTTTATTTTTATTATTTTTATTTTTTAAATAAATCTTTATTCAGATTATTACAATTATTTCTCCTTTTTCCCCCCATAGCTCCCCTCCACCCAGTTCCCACCCCACCTTCTGCCCTTACCTCCCCCCCACTGTCCTCATCCATAGGTGTATGATTTTTGTCCACTCACTTCATGAACCCCCCCATACCCCTTTCCCCCTGAGAATTATCAGTCCACTCCCTTTCTATGCCCCTGATTCTATTATATTCACCAGATTATTCTGTTCCTCAGGTTTTTAATTCACTTGATTTTTAGGTTCACTTGTTGATAGATATGTATTTGTTGTTCATAATTTTTCTCTTTACTTTTTTCTTCTTCCTCTTCTTTAAGAATACCTTTCAGCATTTCATATCATACTGGTTTGGTGGTGATGAACTCCTTTAGCTTTTTCTTATCTGTGAAGCTCTTTATCTTCCCTTCAATTCTGAATTATAGCTTTGCTGGGTAGAGTAATCTTGGTTGTAGGTTCTTGCTATTCATCACATTGAAAATTTCTTGCCACTCCCGTCTGGCCTGCATAGTTTCTGTTGAGAAATCAGCTGACAGTCGTATGGGTGCTCCCTTGTAGGTAATTAACTGTTTTTCTCTTGCTGCTTTTAATATTCTCTCTTTGTCTTTTGCTCTTGGCATTTTAATTATAATGTGTCTTGGTGTGGTCCTCTTTGGATTCCTTTTGTTTGGGGTTCTGTGCACTTCCTGGACTTGTAAGTCTCTTTCTTTCACCAGGTGGGGGAAGTTTTCGGTCATTATTTCTTCAAATAGGTTTTCAGTATCTTGCTCTCTCTCTTCTTCTGGCACCCCCATAATTCTGATGTTGGTACGCTTGAAGTTGTCCCAGAGTCTTCTTACACTATCTTCAACTTTTTGGATTTTTTTTTTTTTTGCTTTTTGCTTTTTCGGTTGAGTGTTTTTTGCTTCTTTGTGTTTCAATTCTTTGACTTGATTTTTGTGTTCCTCTTGTCTGTTTTTGTGTCTCTGTATAATATTTTTTATTTCAGTCAGTGTATGTTTAATTTCTAGTTGGGCCTTTTTCATATCTTCGAGGGTCTCGTTATATTTATCAGCCTTTTCTAGGATATTCTTAAAAAGCCTTATAACCGTGGTTTTGAATTCTATATCCAGTCGTTTGTTTTCCTCCATTTCTTTCGTTTGTGATCTGATTCTTTGAGGCCGCATTTTCACTGCTTCCCTGAGTTGATAAGGTAGATTTGTGTGCTAGGTTTCCAATTTGGCCCAGTGGGTCTGCCTCCCCAGTTAACCTGAGGTGGACACTCTTGGTGCACCCCTTTGTGGACTGTGTGTACAGCCTTGTTGTAATTAAGTCTTGATTGTTGTTGGTATCACTGGGAGGAATTGACCTCCAGGCCAGTTGGCTGTAAGGATCAGCTGTGTCTATGCTGGGAGAAGTTCGGTGCTGGAGACAGCCTTATAGGATTAGACTTGCCAAATTGCAATAGCCTCTGTGCTCAGCTTGGATGGGGTGGAGTCTCAGTCTTGGCTTCCTGTCAGCCTTACCCTTGCGCGCACGTGCGTGCCTTCAGACCTCCACCTTCCCTGGCTCCTGAGTCTCTGCCCGAGAGTCCAGACTCCCCCCACAAGAGCATGGGTCCCCAGGGGCTCGCCTGGAACCGGGCTTCAGTGCAGTCAGGAACCTCCAACTCCCTTCCACTAGGGAAAGCCTGTGGCAACCTCCACAGCCTTTGTGCGCACTGGCACGCGCGTGCGCGCTTTCAGTCCTCCGCCTTCCCCGGCTCCCGAGTCTCCACCCGAGAGTCCAGACTCCCCCCACAAGAGCGTGGGTCCCCAGGGGCTCGCCTAGAACCGGGGTTCAGTGCAGTCAGAACTGGGGCCCAGTGGAGTCAGGAATCTCCGACTCCCTTCCACTAGGGAAAGCCTGTGGCAACCTCCGCAGTCTTTGTGCGCACTGGCACGCGCGTGCGCGCTTTCAGTCCTCCGCCTTCCCCGGCTCCTGAGTCTCCGCCCGAGAGTCCAGATTCCCCCCACAAGAACGTGGGTCCCCAGGGGCTCGCCTGGAACTGGGGTTCACTGCAGTCAGAACTGGGGCTCAGTGCATTCAGGAGCCTCTGACTCCCTTCCACTAGGGAAAGTCTGTGGCAACCTCTGCAGCCTTTGTGCGCACTGGCACGCGCGTGCGCGCTTTCAGTCCTCCGCCTTCCCCGGCTCCCGAGTCTCCGCCCGAGAGTCCAGACTCCCCCCGTAAGAGCGTGGGTCCCCAGGGGCTCGCCTGGAACTGGGGTTCAGTGCAGTCAGAACTGGGGTTCAGTGCGGTCGGGGGCTTCCTTCCCCCTTCCGCCAGAGAAAGTCAGCCAGGCTCTCAGCCGCCCTTCCTCTCTGCGCGCACAAAGACCCTTTGCCGTACCTCCAATTCTCTGTGAGCTTTTCTCTTTCCTTCTAGTTGTAGAATTTTCACTCAGCCAGCTTTCCTGTGGTTCTGGATGGTGTCCGTTCTGTCTTTTAGTTGTAGTTTTGAAATTGTTGTGCGAGGCAGCAGTTTAGGTGCTTACCTATGCCGTCATCTTGGTTTCTCAAAAAATATATTTTTAAAAAAATAAAAATCAGTGGGAAAAATATCCTCAGGTGAGGATTAACCAAAAATTTTTAAATAAAAAGAGGAGAGGAATTTTAGATGAGTAGTCTATAGCCGATGTATTGAGGATCCTAAACCTTAATAGAGATAGTATTATGCCACTTTAAGGTTATATAGACTAGCCCTGGCTAGGAAGCTCAGTTGGTTAGAGCATCCTCCCAACGTCAAGGTTGTGGGTTCTATCTCTGGTCAGGGCACATATATGAATCACCCAATGAATGCATCAATAAGTGGAACAATAAGTTGATATGTTTTTCTCTCTCTCTCTCTCCCTTTTTCTCTCAAATCAATAAAATATATTTTTAAAGATTATACATACTAATAATCATCAAGCTTCCTTAATTTGACTGGAGTTTTATTTTATAATAACCTTGAATATCATAAAAATTAAAAGCTCTAATTGGACTTTTCCTATATGTAGGTGATTTTTGTGACAAATAAATGCCATTTACTTGATTAATTTTTCTTTTAAAAAATACTTTTATTGAATTCAGAGAGGAAGGGAGAAGAGAGAAATAGAAGCATCAATAATGAGAATCAGAAGAAACCAAGATGGCAGCATAGGTAAACACCTAAACTGCTGTCTCGCAAAACAATTTCAAAACTAAAACTAAATGACAAAATGGACACCATCCGGAACCACACGAAGGCTGGCTGAGTGGAAATTCTACAACTAGAAAAAAAAAGGAAAGCACATTGAAACTCAGAGGAGCTGCAAAAGGCTGAGGTACAAAGACTCGCACACAGAGAGGACGGGCGGATGTGTGCACGGGTGGCTGAGTGCGCAGCTGGCTTTCTAAAGCGGGAGGGAGACGGAAGCTACCGACTGCACTGAACTCCAGTCCCGGGCGAGACCCTGGGAAACCAGACTCATTCGGGGGGAATCTGGACTGTCAGGAAAAGAGAAAGCACACTGAGACTCGGGAGCTGCAGAAGGCAGAGGTCCAGATGTGCACGCACGCAGAGAGGACTGACTGCTAAATGCACAAGCGGCTGAGTGTGCGGCTGGCTTTCTAAAGTGGGAGGGAGACAGAAGCTCCCAACTGTGCTGAACTCCAGTTCTGGGCAAGTTTCTGGGAACCCCGACTCATTCGGGGAGAAACTGGATTGTCTGGCAGCGGGTGAAACTCGAGGGCGGCTTTATCTCAGAGGTACTTGTAGTGATTACCGAGGGACATTGAGACCCAAGGGCCTCATAGGGCAGGGCTGACGGGAAACCTAGGCTGTCTGCTCCGCCCTGAAACTCCGCCCCATCCAAGCTGAGCACAGAGGCTTTTGCAATTTTGCAAGTCTTGTCTCATAAGAGTGTCTCCAGCACAGAAGTTCTCCCAGCATAGACACAGCTGATCCTCACAGCCAATTGGCCGGGAGGTCAATTCCTCCCAGTGATACCAACAACAATCAAGACTTAACTGCAACAAGACTGTGCACACAGCCCACAAAGGGGTGCACCAAGAGTGTCCACCTCAGGTAACTGGGGAGGCTAAGCCACTGTGCCCTATAGGACACCTACCACAGAAAGCTACTCTACCAACTCAGGGAAGCAGCGAAAATGTGGAGACAAAGAAACAGATCACAAATGAAAGAAATGGAGGAAAACAAATGACTGGATATAGAGTTCAAAACCACAGTTATAAGGTTTTTCAAGAATTTCCTAGAAAAGGCCGATAAATTTAGCGAGACCCTCGACAATATGAAAAAGCACTAACTAGAAATTAAACATACACTGACTGAAATAAAAAATATTATACAGATACCTAACAGCAGACTAGAGAATCAAGTCAAAGATTTGAAATACAAAGAAGCAAAAAACACTCAGCCAGAAAAGCAAAAAAAAAAAAAAAAGAATCCAAAAATATGAAGATAGTGTAAGGAGCCTCTGGGACAACTTCAAGCATACCAACATCAGAATCATGGGGGTGCCAGAAGAAGAGAGAGAGCAAGATACTGAAAACCCATTTGAAGAAATAATGACAGAAAACTTCCCCCACCTGTTGAAAGAAATAGACTTATAACTCCAGGAAGAAGCGCACAGAACCCCAAACAAAAGGAATCCAAAGAGGACCACACCAAGACACATCATAATTAAAATGCCAAGAGCAAAAGACAAAGAGAGAATATTAAAAGCAGCAAGAGAAAAATAGTTAATTACCTACAAGGGAGTACCCATACAACTGTCAGCTGATTTCTCAACAGAAACTATGCAGGCCAGACAGGAGTGGCAAGAAATATTCAAAGTGATGAATAGCAAAAACCTACAACCAAGATTACTCTACCCAGCAAAGCTATCATTCAGAATTGAAGGGCAGATAAAGAGCTTCACAGATAAGAAAAAGCTAAAGGAGTTCATCAATGCCAAACCAGTATTATATGAAATGCTGAAAGGTATTCTGTAAGAAGAGGAAGAAGAAGAAAAAGGTAAAGATAAAAATTATGAACAACAAATACATGTCTATCAACAAGTGAATCTAAAAATCAAGTGAATAAAAAATCTGATGAACAAAATAAACTGGTGAATATAATAGAATCAGGGGCATAGAAAGGGAGTGGACTGACAATTGTCAGGGGGGAAAGGGGTGTGGGGGTGTGGGAAGAGACTGTACAAAAAGCGTACACCTATGGATGAGGACAGTGCGGGGGAGGTAAGGGCAGAGGGTGGGGTGGGAACCGGGTGGAGGGGAGCTATTGGGGGAAAATGAGGAACAATTTTAATAATTTAAAAGATTAAATTAAAAAAATTTTTTTAAAAATAAAAACTGGAAAAAAATAAATAATGAGAATCATCCATCGGCTGCTTCCTGCACCCCTCCAACCCTCCCCCCCCCCCCCGCCCCGCACTGGGGATGGAACCCACAACCCTGGCATGTGCCCTGATCGGGAATCAAACCGTGACCTCCTGGTTCATAGGTTGATGCTCAATCATTGAGCCACACCAGCTGGGCTGGTTAACTCATTTTTAACTACACCACCACCTTTAAGTTTTTTGCTAAAAATATCAGACCCAAATCTAATAAACCCTCTAGGACAGGGGTGGGCAAACTTTTTGACTCGAGGGCCACAATGGGTTCTTAAACTGGACTGGAGGGCCGGAACAAAAGCATGGATGGAGTGTTTGTGTGAACTAATATAAATTCAAAGTAAAGGAGCGGAGGGGAGAGCAAGAGAACCCTCCGCTCTTTCGGCTCCGTGGGCCGGATAGAACAGCCGAACGGGCCGTAGTTTGCCACGGCTGCTCTAGGATCTAGTCTAGATACTACCAGTGTACAGGAAATACAGGGGACATAATATTGTTAAGTGATACCTTAGGGAAGCAATCTACAAAATCCAGAAAGCAGGACTATCTACAGGATAAAATCCTAGTTCCTTCAGTTAGAGAGAGTACAATAAAAAAGGAATGAACTACTGATCCACACAACTTGGAATGATGCTCAACAATCCTAGTATGTAACTTAAAGGGTTGCATACAGTATGATTCCATTTATAATAAACTTCTGTTCAGGAAATGTCACCCTTTGGAGTTGATGCCCAAGACGGGTGCCAGTCTCTGTGGGACTAAGCCCCAGCTGTCAGTGCAGCCAGAGCCCCATGGATCCATGCAAGGGGCCTCGAACAACTGTGGGTCCTGTGCACCGTTTCTGTGTATTGAATGAGCACATAAGTTGTACTGGCCACTGGAAATAATAAAGGGGAGTAAACAATGAGTTTGCAGTGGGACTAGAGTCAGAATTAGCAAACATGAATTAGAGAACAAAACCTCTTAAAACACGTATTACCGCCAAAACCGGTTTGGCTCAGTGGATAGAGCGTCGGCCTGCGGACTGAAGGGTCCCGGGTTCGATTCCGGTCAAGGGCATGTAACTTGGTTTCGGGCACATCCCCAGGGGGTGGTGTGCAGGAGGCAGCTGGTCGATGTTTCTCTCTCATCGATGTTTCTGACTATCTATCACTCTTCCTTCCTCTCTGTAAAAAAACAATAAAATATATTTTAAAAAAAAACAAAAAAACACATATTACCAGTTTTAAAGGCATTAAAGGTTCTGAAAAGACAGCTCAGTATGGGCTGAACTAGACAGAAAAAGTTCATAGAACAGGTGCCAAGCAAGTGGTTTGGATGGACAGAGTGTGGACTTCAGATAGTGAATATAGGTAAGTACCAGGAATGAGCATGGCAGATGTGAGCAGCTGGACTGAGCTGTCTGGGTCTAAAGTTGCATACTGTGTAGTGCTAGGAAACAAGGCTAGACAGATGAGCCAGGGCCAGGCCACTGCAAATCAGGCGGAAGATTACGGTGAGCATTAAAACATCTTTGTAGGTTTTTGAGTAGGAGCAAGGTGACCCAACAATTTAAATTTATACAGTCTCAACGGCAATTCGACCACATGTAAAATGTCCTTTAAAATGGTTATACCAGTAGGTTTTACTTCTTGATCAGGTGCTAGTGACATGATTGTGCTCCCTGTGTGAAGGCCTGGGGAAGGGGCAGGAAGGGGGATCAATGGGGTAAAAAAAAGGGACATCTATAATACTTTCAACAATAAAGATAAATTTAAAAGATAAATACAATAAAAACCTCCAGCCACAACTGTCCTCTCCTGCTGGCCATCTTGGCCACCCCATGTGGACACAAGATGGCTGCCACAAGATGGCCGGCAGGGGAGGGCAGTTGTATTTATTTTTTAAAATTTTTATCAAGCTCTATATGGTTTTTACACATTTCCATATGCATATTGCACTTAAAATTTTTCTTTTCATATACTTGATGGCATGTGGGGGAGCTCAGGTGGGACCACCAGATATTTTACATATACACATCTGTGAACCCATCAGTGACAAGGGAAGTAATCTATCACTAACTTGCCCAAGGTCACTCACATAGATGGTTAACAGTGGAACTAGGTAGGAATTTTTAGGTCTCCTGATTATCAGCCCTATGACTTCTTTATAGAAAATGATAAGCATTTCATTCTTTTTAGGATGATAACCAAGATATTGGCTGTGGTAGCCTTGTTTAGTCTATTTGCATACTTTATGTACTGGAGAAATCAACAGTTCATTAGCATTTCCCACACACAGGCAGGAATTCTTTAAGGATTTGCATGTAAACATAGATAAGAATATCCCACTCCCCTAAGATTTACCCTTAAAATAAATCATAACTTTTTCTGAGCTCATTAAAAATGCATTTTCTCTCTCACACACACACACAGACACTATAGGACCCAACTTGTCTACTTCTGGGACAGTATGAAAGGATTTCAGTATAAGTAGATATATAACAAGTGGAGCAAGTAAGATGTAAAATTGATGTTCAGTATGATCTCATTTCTATAATAATATATTAGAAATAATTAGGATAGAAAAAATAATTAGGATATTTACCAAAATGTTAATGTTGATTATATATAGAAGGATTATAGATAATGTTATTTTTTTCTTAATGTTTTTTTTGTTTGTTTTCAACAATGAAATTTCGTGATCAGGAAATAACTTTTTTTAACTTAAAAAGTGTAAGACATATCAAACTTCCTATTTAGATATGCTCATGATGAAAATCATCTCTCAGCACTTTTCTATATCACTATAAACAGGATTTATTTCAATGGCCATGTTTAAATAATGTTAGAATGCTAATTAACTATTGAAATGCAAGTTTTCACCAGCTAAACATTTCAGTAATGTCCTGTTCCAGTAAGGCATTTAATTTAAAGTTTCATAAGAATACAGCCTGGGAGGGGTATAGCTATCTATTGAAAAAAGTTACTTAAGTGTGTGACACAATATAAACCTCTATGAAAATGTTCCTGCAGGTATGCTGGCATCCTTCTGGGCATCACAAATACGTTTGCCACTATTCCAGGAATGGTTGGGCCTGTCATTGCTAAAAGTCTGACCCCTGAGGTAAGGAGATAATCCTATATAATAAAGAGGTAATATGCAAATTGACCATCACTCCAACACACAAGATGGCTGCCCCATGTGGTCAAAGATGGCCACCCCATGTGGACAAGAGATGGCCAGCAGGGGAGGGCAATTGGGGGGGACCAGCCCTGCAGGGGAGGGCAGTTGGGGGCAACCAGGCCTGCAAGGAAGGGCAGTTGGGAGGGACCCAGTTCTGCAGGGGAGGGCAGTTGGGGGGGAATCAGGCCTGCAGGGAAGGCAGTTGGGGAGGACCAGGCCTGAAAGAGAGGACAATTGGGGGTGATCAGGGGAGGGCAGTTAGGAGTGACCGGGTTGGCAGAGGAGGGCAGTTGGGGGGGCCAGCCCTGCAGGGGAGGGCAGTTGCGGGGAAGCAGACCTGCAAGGGAGGGCAGTTGGGGGGAACCAGGCCTACAGGGGAGGGCCATTGGGGGCGACCAGACCAATAGGGGAGGGCAGTTAGGGGTGACCGGGCCGGCAGGGTAGGGCAGTTAGGGGCAACCAGGCCTGCAGGGGAGGGAAGTTGGGAGTGACCAGGCCTGTAAGGGAGGGCAGTTGGGGGTGACCAGGCCATCAGGGGGGCAGTTGGGGGCAACCAGGCTGGCAGGGGGGGGGAGCAGTTAGGGGTGACCAGGCCGGTAGGGGGGGCAGTTGGGGGCAATTAGACTGGCAGGGAAATGGGCTATCAGGCTGGCGGGGTGGGGGCAGTTGGAGCGACCAGGCAGGCAGGCAGGTGAGCGATTAGGAGCCAGCAGTCCAGGATTGTGAGAGGGATGTCCCCCAAGGTGTCCCGGATTACAGAGGGTGCAGCTGGGCTGAGGGGACCTCCCCCTCCCCACCCGTGCACAAATTTTGTGCACTAGGCCTATAGTATATAAATAATTAAAAGTCAAAGTGTGTCTAAGGTTCAGGTTTTGGGTTTGTTTTTTTTTAATATGTTTTTTATTGATTTTTTGAGAGAGATAGAAACATCGATAGATACTGATGGATTTTTGTCACATGTACTGTTTGTTGAATCAGTTGCCTCACTCCCTACTGGGGATCAAGCCTGCAACCCAAACATGTGCCCTGACTGGAAATCGAACCAGCAACCTCTCAACACTCAACCGCTGAGCCACACCGGCTTGGCTAAGATTCATTTTTGTTACAAACAAAACAGCATTCTCTAAAAATTGGTGAAATTTTTGTTAAAAAGCCAACTAGGAGCTATGTGAGATTTCTGGTACAATTGATTGATTTTAAGTCACTCATTGCCTCCACATAACACTAAGGTATTATTTTATCCCATTAATGACAGAGAAGCTTGGTCTTAGGAATCCTAAGAAACTGTCTTAAACATTTCTTCCTGGCATACGATGGAATTATTGACTGACTCCTCCTCTAGGGTGGCAGCACACTGTTGGCATATATAAATAGTTACTAAAATTTATAATGGGTTTCTAGGATTTTTTTCACCAGAATACACTCCTCTCAGATAAGTATAACTTAACCACACAGTGCTCCTTCCTTTAGGTTTTTCCTTTTTTCTTGAGTAAATGACCTCATGCTAGCTTTCTACTGCCTTTTCTTTTTCTCATTGCCAATTCTACTGGAGTGTGTGAGTGTGTGTGTGTGTGTGTGTGTGTGTGTGTGTGTGTGTGTGTGTGTTTAGTATTGCAAATGTTGCACTCTGGTAAGACTGAAATTATAAAAATCCAAAAAATGATTGTTAAAGTTAGTCACATGACCCAGAAATTTAGATAACTGCCTGATGTTTTTATACCAGTGGATTGTACATTGAACAATTGTATTTTATTGATCTCTTACTGACAACATTCAAGAGCCATACAGAATCTTTCAGGCCAGGCCTTGAACTTAAAGTCCTATTAATTCATCTTTACTTTATCTGCTTCTGACCTTCCCACCTAAGAACTGATATGCAGACATAATACTTGCCTAGTAATGTATGACAAGTACATGCCACATTTCTAGTAAACATTTTATTGAAGTATAACATGTATTTTTAAAATGCACAAATACTAAGTATACTGCTGAACAAATTTTCACAAAGTAGATCGGGGTAACCAGCACCCAAACAGAACATTACCTCCCTCGCAAAGCCCCTAGGTACCCCTGCCCACCAAGAGCACCCACTATTCTGACTTTTAACATCACAGATTAGTTTTATTTGATTTTGAGCTTTATATAAATGCTCCATATGTACCCTTTTGGATCTGGCTTTTTTTTTTTTAATATATTTGTATTGATTTCAGAGAGGAAGGGGTGGGGGTGGGGGAGAGAGAGAGAGAGAAACATCAGTGATGAATCACTGATTGGCTGCCTCCTGCATACCCCTGACAGGGGATCAAGCCTACAACCCAGGCATGTGCCCTGACAGGGAATGGAACCATGACTTCCTGGTTCATAGGTAGACGCTCAACCACTGAGCCACACCAGTTGGCGAGTCTGGCTTCTTTTGCTTAGCATTTTGTTAGTTAGATGTATCTATGTTGTAGCTCATTTATTCTCATTGCTGGATAGTATTCCATTGAACAAATACATATATCACAGTCTCACTGCTGATGGACATTAAGGTTGTTTCTTTTATGAATAATGTTACTATTGTGTTGGTCTTGTGACCCCACCTTTTTAATAAAGTGAACAAGAAATTTTCATGTGCATTTTTTTCTTTCTTTCTCTACAGAACACTATTAGGGAATGGCAAACTGTTTTCTGGATCGCTGCTGCTATTAATGTATTTGGTGCCATTTTCTTCACACTCTTTGGTAAAGGTGAAGTGCAAAACTGGGCCCTCGATGATCACCATGGACACAGAAACTGAAGGGACCAATAAATAACTCTGTCTCTACTCATGTATTTTTGCTTATCATGTAACCTAAAAGTGCCTTTGATATTTTAATATGTAAGCATTCTATATACAAGGAAAAAATGTATGAGTATTAAATTTTTAAGGCTTGTAATCATGAAATGTCACTAGTGGCCAGAGTAGTAAAATTAGCTGTTTTAAATTATTAACAACGTGTATGCTGGAATTCATACTTTAGGGTCACATACCTGGCTGCAAGTCAGCAATGTGAAGTAGGGGAGTTCTATTTATTTTAAGGGCCATACTTAGGAATGAGCTAAAGTGGACTCTTCTCTGCCTTTGCTTAATTAAACTAGATAATAAATCTCAGGTCTTGGTAAACACCTATTTTTATCCACTTTCTTCATAAAAGTTATTTGTCATCAGCAATCCCTGACACTTAGGTTGCAAACTTTAGCACCTCCATGGAGCTGCCAGCCATTCTATAATTCAGACTGGCAGCTGAGCTGAGGGAAGCATGCCCAGGCAGCTGCCAAGCAGTCCCTTCCTTGGGTCAGGGACAGTGCCCAGCATTTATCAGAGGCGGCAGCCAAGCACAGGCTCAGGGCCAAGTCTTTGGATGGTGTTCTTCCCCTGGGGGCTGTTAAGGTGTAGATAAAGCCCCAAGGAGGCAGGATCATTGAGATCTGAGATCACAGCAGTGGCTCTGAAGAATCCTCAAACTTTACCCTCCCAGGAATATTGACTGGCATGTAACCTGCGAGAGTAAAGTGTGATGCCCAATTAACCACAAATACCACCATCCTTGATTAAAATTACCTTTGAGTAGATCAGACTATAAATTCCAAGTCCTATGTTCTATGAGCTGTGCCAGCTATTTGTCCAAATGTAAGATCCTGGTTGCAGTTTAAGGTTAAAGTGACTTTTAAAGGCCATGTTTCCTGAGACCAGTTATAATGTAAAGGTGAAAATCATCTTTCTGCTGATTCCTGAAATCATATTTTTCCAGTTTTTCGTGGACCATCTTCCAATGGGTTTTGAACATACTTTGAGGGCTTTTATGTGATTTAGAACTTGGTTTATGTTATATGTTTGTTCAACACTACCTGTAACATTTTAATAAAACTGCTTAATGTAATATGATGTGAATAATTTCTGTAAATTTATTTTTAAATTTGTAAATAGCTTTAATTTGCAGTGGTGATATTTCTTTTATAAATCATCAGAATAAACCTTTTTGGATTGATTTTTGGGTCTGACAGTTCTATGATATTGTCTAGTGTCCACAGTGGCTATTTTACATATTTTCTGCCATCCTCCTAAAGCCCCCAATCTACCTCTGCATGCATCTCTGCCACACAGGTAGAGGAGAAGTAGGCCAGCTAATTAAAATAGCAATCAAGCCCTAGCTGGTTTGGCTCAGTGGGTAGAACGTTGGATTATGGACTAAAGGGTCCCAGGTTCCATTCAGGTCAAGGGCACATGCCTGGGTTGTGGATTCAATCCCCAGTGCAGGAGGCAGCCGATCAATAATTCTTTCTCATCATTGATGTTTCTATCTCTCCCTCTCCCTTCCTCTCTGAAATCAATAAAAATATATTTTAAAATAAAATAAAATAGAAATTGCTATTGCCATTGGCCTGCCCTTCCTAGCCCACCACAGATTCTATCCTGTCTTACCTTCTCTAAGACCTTGCTTCAGTAATTCCTTTTTAATTGCTTTTTTAATCTCTACCTCTTCTTGTTCTTTTCCTTCTGTCTCAAAGACTATCTTCTCTAGCCTTTAAAAAACAAAAATACAAACTCTCCTAGGGATATGTACATGCAGAATATCTTGAGACTCATCCTCAAAAAAACAGAATCAGTGGCTACCTCTGGAGAGAGAAAATAGGCAATCAGCAGTAGAAAGGAGAATTTTCACTTGACCAAAAGTGGCAGTGGTATAACCTATTCCAGTGGTCGGCAAACTCATTAGTCAACAGAGCGGCAAACCACAGCTCGCGAGCCGCATGTGGCTCGCGAGCCGCAGTTTGCCGACCACTGACTTATTCAAATACATATATCATTTTTTTTAATCTGTTGCTCAAACTCCTACATAATCACTATCAGGTTTTCAACTACCTGGTGGACATCCCCAATTGGCAATCTTCTCTGTACCTAAGACTTGTTTAAATCCAACCTCACTCCCTCATCGCCATCCCCCAATAAAAGTGGCTGTTCCTGCCACTTATTCCTGTTAAAAGTTTCATTTCTGCAGTCACTTAGGCTTGGACCTGAGGTTATTTTTTATTCTTCCTCCTTTCTAGTTTCCCACCCCCAGCCCTGTGTCTAATTAACCACCTGCCTTTTCCATTCCAGTTTTTCAAGTCTCTGGGAGTTTTTAATCCCTCTGCCATCTCCTAAATAAGATTCTTGTAGCTTTTGTTTCCACCGGGAATGGAAAAGTTAAGTGGCCGCACTGCCTTTTTAGTCAGATCATTCTCTGTCCAGCTTCCCACCAGTGCTGGTTAATGCTCCCAATACTCATCTCCCTGATCAGGACTTGCCCAGCGTGAACCCCCTGGCCTCCATTTGCCTACACAATAAACTCTTCTGAGCAGCCTGCCCCCCTCACGCCTGTGCTCAAGCTGCTTCACCCCCACCTCCCACCACACCTTGTGGCAGCTGCATCTGGCTACTTAACTCTTCCCCATGGCTCTCCATTTTCCCTTCCCCTTCCAGACCTTTACTAATTGTATTCCTTGGGCCTGGAAGGTTGATCTTCATTCCCACCTCCTTCATGACCCCTGATTTCTTCCACCCTCCCTGATTTAGATGTGGTTTCTTCCTTTGATCTACTGAAACACTATATTTTTTCTTTATTTTAAACTCAAGGACTCAGGCTCAATTATGAGAAAGAATTTTATTCATTCATGCATTTAGTCATTGATGCATTCATTCATTCCAATATCTGTCTACTCTGCCAGGCAACAAGGACACACAGAGATGCATTTGACACAGTCCTTTCCATCCTCAGAGGCCTCCCTGGCACTCAGGCTCCTTGACCCCCTTTCTCCTCCATGGCTTTCTCTTTATAATGCATGTGAACACATGCTTGTTTATCTCCCAACTAAAGGTCTGGTGCACGAAATTCGTGCACTGGGAGCAGGGGGCAGGGGGGTTCCCCTCAGCCTGGCCTGCGCCCTCTCACAGCCCAGGAGCCCTTGGGGGATGTCCAACTGCCACAGAGGCGGGAGAGGGTCCCACCACTGCCGCTGCGCTCACCAGCCATGAGCCTGGCTTCTGGCTGAGTGGCACTCCCGCTGTGGGAGTGCACTGACCACCAGGGGGCAGCTCCTGCATTGAGTGTCTGCCCCTGGTGGTCAGTGCGTGCCATAGCAACTGGTCATTCTGCTGTTCGGTTGATTTGCATATTAGCCTTTTATTATATAGGACTAGAAGCCCGATGCACGAAGATTCGTGCTAGGATGGGCTTTCCTTTCCCTGGCTGCTGGCACCGCCTTTCCACTCCAGCCCAGCCCCTTTCTGCTCAGGCCCCGGAGCCACCTCTTTCCACTCCGGCCCCACCTTCCCATGCTGCCCAGAGGCCCTGAGAGACGGGGGTGGGGCAGAATGCCTGTGTCCCACCCCGTCACTTGGCGCCTGTGTATGCAAAT
Source organism: Plecotus auritus (assembly GCF_963455305.1). Taxonomy (NCBI): domain Eukaryota; kingdom Metazoa; phylum Chordata; class Mammalia; order Chiroptera; family Vespertilionidae; genus Plecotus; species Plecotus auritus. Next base: position 67,915,163 of record NC_137775.1, read on the forward strand.
TAACTGCCATCTTTGTTTGGTTAACTTGCATATCACTCCTGATTGGCTGGTGGCATAGCAGAGGTACGGTCAATTTACATGTTTGTCTATTATTAGGTAAGATTAGATTCATCTTGAGCATCTTGAAGGCATGGTCCATTTGATTCATCTCAGCATGATATTCCTCATAACTAACTATATATGCTTTGTCTTATATTTCAGTGGCTTAATATTTAGAAAATAACCCTTTATTAAATAGACAAAAAATTGAATTTGAAATATATATATATATATACACCTATATGTATGTATATTCTTATATTCATATTGTTTTCTAAAAAAAAAAAAATTAAATGTGCCAACCCCTTTGAGTGAAGAAATGCTCACCTCAAAATGTTATGTGGCAGTTATTGGTAAGTGGTTTTGAGAACAGCTTAGTTCCAATAGGCAGAATACTTCCCCTCCCAGCTATGCAACTGATACTTACTGAGCATTCATCATGGGCCAGGCTTTCTTCTTTGCACTTGGGACACAGCAGGGAAAAAGCCACTCCCTTTGCTAATGGAACTCACATTCTAATTTATCAAACCTTTTTCTTCCTGGGCTCCAGCCTTTGAAACCCTGCATGGCAAACGTCACTATCCACAGAGCAGTCAGATCCAGAGGGAATGGGCATGCCAGCTGGTCTGGGGAATCAGTTATGAAAGAAATTGAGACACATGCTGAAGTCAGCAGTTTGTATTAACCATTGTAATGTCTTTCTTACTTCAGCCTTTGTTTCGTTTTAAGAACCAGAAATCAAGATGTTTGAATTTAAACCTTGTTGCAAAGTAAAAAAAAAAAAAAAAAAAAAATCTTATCTCCTCTCTAAGGGCAGCTTATCACTGCTGTTCAAAATTATACTTCCCCAATAGAAAAATATTGATAGTATTTAAACTTGAAGCTATAGGACATGCCTGATACCTCTCAGGAAAAGCACAGAACTGCCTGAGATGAATAGAGTGGGACAACTGAATGTCTCATTTCAGTTCAGGAATAAATTATCTTTCTCATGGAGATGTAAATTAAGATGGATCACAAAGCCTTTTCAGATGCCTATGCGGGTTAGAGCAACCATAAGCAACAAAGCAATTATAAGTTTGTGCTCTAAGAGGGCGCTATAGAAAAGACTTCCTAGGAGCTCGGCTATGGAGCGCAGTGAGCTCTGGCAATGCCAAAAAGAAAGGAGATGGAACACAATTTCTGCCACCCCTTTCATGTGCCTTGCAGAGGAAGAACATGAGTAATTTTCCAAGCGCCTGTTTACTTTCACTTTGTCTTGATGTTGGGGAGGAGGAAACTTAGAAGGTCCACGTCACTGCAGCCCTGTGCTTGTGAGAAGCCTTTATTGCTCCACTGAGCTGGCAAGGCATTTCAATGCCCTGTTTCCCCCACACATGCCTCCCTGCCATGATAGGCTGCATGTTGGGCCAAGGGGAGCCTACTATCCTAAATATTGCATTAAATCTTTTCCTGAAGTACTCTTTTTGACAGACAGAAACAACAAATATGCCAGCATTTCCAACATCCTTGCCTCTCAGGATTGAAGTTGGTGCTCCTTAAGGCACCCAAATAGCCCAGGTTTTATGCATTTTACAACTTCACACTCACTCCACAGCCTGAAACAGGGGCCCCCCACAGAAGCTTGGTGGAGATTGAGGGCAGTCTGAATAGGGTCTATAGCCTGCTCTCTTTAATGCTCAAGAACTGCTTTGTGTGAAGTACTAGCAGGCAGCTAGAGGAAATTCAAGCATGTATATTGTGTAACCTATACAATATCGATTATAATTCCCTTTTAAAATTTTTTTATTGATAGAATGATTTTAGAGAGAGAGGAAAGTATCAATTCATTGTAATATTTATGCATTCATTGGTTGATTCCTGTATGTACCCTGACCGGGACTCAAACCCTCAACCTTGGTGTATCGGGATGATGCTCTAACCCAGTGGTCGGCAAACTCATTAGTCAACAGAGCCAAATATCAACAGTACAACGATTGAAATTTCTTTTGAGAGACAAATTTTTTAAACTTAAACTTCTTCTAACGCCACTTCTTCAAAATAGACTCGCCCAGGCCGTGGTATTTTGTGGAAGAGCCACACTCAAGGGGCCAAAGAGCCGCATGTGGCTCGCGATCCGCGGTTTGCTGACCACTGCTCTAACCAATGGAGCCACCTGGCCAGGGCATAATGCCCCCCTCCTTTTTCTTTTAACACCAAGGTAATAGTTCAGAGGTGTGCAGTGCTTTTAGTTGTCTGTCATCAACAGCAGGAAGTTCATCCTGCGGTTGACCATCGCCAGCTACAGAGAATCATACGATCAATATGATCGATAACAGCATTTGTGTCACACTGTCACATAATTACCTCACTCAATACTATGATACCCCTGAATATGCAGGGAGCAAGCCTAGTTAGAGCTGGGGTCAAAGACACATTCTCCAACTGCTAATGGAGGGTCTCTGGCCCTTACAGGGACCCGTAACCTGGGCTCCCAACACCAGCTTCAACCGAACAAGCCCACTGGCTCTATTAATTAGACCAAAGAAAAATCCCTTAACAAAATATGTCGCCAGCACAGAATTAAATAATTATGAAAAGGACAAAGCTGCTTATTAATTAAGAAAACAAATTCTACAAGAAGCCTGTGCATCGGGGTGCACTGAAGATTTTTACCTTCTCACAGAATAAGGTGTGAAATTAACCCTGGGCCCCAAAGCAACTCCAGCTGAGAATTTGTTGTAATATTATCTTAGCTCCATGTATCATATTAGGGAATATTTAATTATTCTATCTTTATTCTATAGTACTATATTTTTTAAATGTTTTCTATAAACCCAGGCATGCCAAGACACAATTTAGTTGCTTCTGTGAAAAAGGAAAAAGAAAAATGAACTTATTATTTGTACTAACAAACCAGTTTGAAAATTTTAATGATTAGGACACTTTGACGGGGTGCCAAAGACCAACCTCCCACTCTGTGCTGTTACTGAAGAGTAAGGTCCCCACAGAAGACCTGTGGACATTCAAACCTTGCAATTTCAAATTATGGGACAAACCTTACAGTTTCAAATTATGGGATAGGTAACAAGGATTTGGGGGAAGGACCTCAGCTCCCATTGAGAAATGAAAGTTCAGAATGCAGGAGGAAAATGGGTCTAGAAACCTCACCTGTGTTTTCTATACCTCCCCTCCCACACCTTCCTCACTCCCTGCCTCTGTGACAGGCTCCCCTCACCACCACCCCTTTTCAATCTTCCCTGTTAGCAGGAATGTTTGCTGACATTGCAGGAGTCATTGTCGGGGCACCAGGCCTCTCTGTTCTTTCTGGGAGGTTTTCTCAGTTCTTCTTCCAGCTCTTATTTTTTAAAATATGTTTTTATTGATTTCAAAGAGGAAGGAAGAGGGGGAGCGAGGTAGAAACATCAATGAGAGAGAATCACCCATTGGCTGCCTTCTGCACACCCCACACTGGGGATCAAGCCCACAATCCGGGCATGTGACCTGACTGGGAATTGAACTGTGACCTCCTAGGTTCATAGGTCCATGCTCAACCACTGAGCAACACTGGCCAGGCTTTCTGCTCTTACTTTTGACCCACACAGTCAAATGGAACCTAAGAAGGCTGATGAGGAACAATGGTGAGTTTCTCTCCAGGTTTAGAGTGGCCTGCCGAGCAGGCAGGCATGGGTGCACCTTGTTACATCCTCTGAGTCCCCATTCTCTTCCACTGTATGTCTGAGAAGGTTGAAAAGAAGAGGAAGCAGGTGAAATGGACTGAACCAGGACCTCTGAGGCTATCCATTGAATAAAAACTAAAGTAGATAAGGAAATGGTGAAGATATGTTCCAAATTCAATGTAGTAGTATCTAGTATTATAATATTATAAATAACAATATTGATCAATTCCCCAGAATAGAGAATTGGTGCCAGGTACTGTATGAGGGCTCTACACTCAATGTTTATTTCATTCTCCCCACTGCCCTATCACATAGGTATTCGCACCACCGTTTACAGATGAGGAAACTGAGAAAGTCACATAGATAAGTAGCAGAGATAAGATTCAAACTAGGTCTCTCTAATGTTAGAGCAGACTCTTTAGTCCTATGCTATATGCTGTCTCCATTAAAAACTATGCCTCTAGCTTGTTTGGCTCAGTGGATAGAGCGTCGGCCTGCCGACGGAGGGGTCCCAGGTTCGATTCCGGTCAAGGCATGTACCTTGGTTGCGGGCACATCCCCAATAGGGGGTGTGCAGGAGGCAGCTGATAGATGTTTCTAACTCTCTATCCCTCTCCCTTCCTGTCTGTAAACATCAATAAAATATATATATTTTTAAAAACTATGTTTGGCGGGGGGTGGGGGGGAGAGGATAAACAGGGTCAAATATTTGGTAATGAAAGGAAACTAGACCAGGTGGGAAGCCTGCAATAGAATAAATAGATGTTAAATTATAATCTTGTACCCCTGAAAAGTATATAATGGTATTAATCAATGTTACCTCAATAAATTTAATGTTTTAAAGAAGTAAAGGAATAAGCCTCGTTACAATAGGGGGGAAAATCAAGTTTGAACACTGTTAATGAGCATAAAAATTACATTTTTTTTGGAGAGCAGTTTGGCAATATATCAAAATTAAATAAATATATTCATTGAAACAGCAATTCTACCTATGGCAGTGGTCGGCAAACTGCGGCTTGCCACTCTGTTGACTAATGCGTTTGCCAACCACTGGGCTAGGGGCTTAATCACAAGGAACAACAGCCTGCAATTATTGGAATCGAGAGTCTAGTCAGTGGTCAGCAAACTCATTAGTCAACAGAGTGGCAAACTGCGGCTCGCGAGCCACAGTTTGCCGACCACTGACCTATGGTAATCTAGTCTAAAAAATACTTGAGTCCAGCTGGTGTGGCTCAATGATTGAGCAACAACCTGTGAACCAGGGGGTCACAGTTTATTCCCAGTCAGGGCACATGCCTTGGTTGTGGGCTCAATCCCCAGTGTGGGGTGTGCAGGAGGCAGCCAATCAATGATTCTCACTCTCATTGATGTTTCTATCTCTCTCTCCCTCCCCCTTCCTCTCTGAAATAAAAATATATTTTTAAAAAACACTTGAGCCCTATCCGGTTTGGCTCAGTGGATAGAGCGTCGGCCTGCGGACTGAAAGGTCCCAGGTTCGATTCCGGTCAAGGGCATGTACTTGGGTTGCGGGCACATCCCCAGTAGGAGGTGTGCAGGAGGCAGCTGATAGATGTTTCTCTCTCATTGATGTTTGTAACTATCTATCCCTCTCCCTTCCTCTCTGCAAAAAATAAAATATATTTTTTAAAAAAACTTAAATAAGCACTTAAATAAAACTTAAAAAAATATTGTCAATTTTTCATCAATAAGAAAATTTATAAATAAGTTCAGGTACATTTAAAATAGAGAGTACTATGCAGACATTAAAAAAGAGCACAGAGACAGAGATGTAGGAGACTGTCTATATGTTCTGTTGGAGGATGAAAGTGTTACCTAATAATACACAAATTGTTTTATCCTATTTTTAAACAACAGCAAATTGTGTATATGTTGATATGTTGATATGTGTATAGAAAAAGACCTACTCATACTAGTAAGCAAAATTAGAAAGTAAATAGGAAACATAGGTTAGAAAATACCTTTACAGCCTATGAGTATGGGAGGGAAATACTAGATGGATGTCACTACATTAAATTAAGAGCTTCTGTTCAGCAAAATATACCAAAGTTAAAAGATGACAGATTGGAGGAGAGACTGTAACATCTTGTCAGGATAAGAGGTTAATATCTAGAATATTCAAAGAGCTCTTGCAGATCAACAAGCAAAAGGCAGAAAACCCAAAAGAAAAATGAATAATGAAAAGACAACTCTCTTAGGAGGCCTGATGTCAAACAATTATATAAAGAGATGATCAAACTCCTAGTAGTTACAGGAGCAAAGAGAAATACAATCTAAAACTATAATGAAATATTACTTTAGACTCATCAGATTGGCAAAAATTAGAAAGTTTGATGCTACCCAATGTTGGTAAAGGATGTGAGGAGATGAAAATTCTTGTCCACAAGGGAAGAGGAGGGACTATAAACTGGCATGTCCATTCCAGAAAGCAGAATATTTGTATTTAAATTAAATAAGAATACCATTTGACCCTGTATAATGCCCACACCTGGGGATATGTCACAGGGTAAATATTGCTTAAGTCCTTAAGGGAGCATATAAACCACACCGGTTATTGTGATAGAGTTGGGGCAGCCCAGGTGTCCCTCACTGGGGAAACATATAAGTTAGATGTGTTTGTTTACTGTGGGATAATATCACTCAGGAACATGCAGAGACCTCAAAAAGTACTGAGCAAAAGAAGAACTCATACTGCTTCTGAAAATTAAAAACCCATTTAAAAAAAAGTGATATTGAGGATCCAAGATGGCGGCATAGGTAAACACCTAAACTGCTGCCTCGCACAACAATTTCAAAACTACAACTAAAAGACAAAACATCTATCACCCAGAACCACGGGAATGCTGGCTGAGTGGAAGTTCTACAACTAGAAGGAAAGAGCAAACAGCATTGAGAGGTGCACAAGTGCTGAAAAGCTGAGGTACGGAGGCACGCGAATCAGGCTGGCGACGGGCATCTGGGAGCGCTGCTTTTTTCAACCCAAAGGGAGACAAACTCTCGATTACTCCAAACTCCAGTTTCTGGGAAGACGCAGGGGACCCAAACTCCTACAGGGAGAAGCTGGACTGTCTGCCGTGGGGTCGGAAAGTGAGGGCGGCTTGCTTGCAGGGCTGCGTGCAGGAATAATTGTTTATTGTGTTGGGGCGCGGGACGTGGGGACACGGTCAGAGACGCAGAGCCAGCTTACTGGCAGCCATTGCTGTTTGCCACGCCCTAGCCTGGTCACGCCCTGAGACCCCGCCCTGCACAATCTACGAACCCACCCAAGCTCCAAGCAGCGGCTTTAGCATATGAATGGCCTGCCCTATCGCAGCTTAACCTAACAAACTGCAGCTCTGGTCAGACAGTTCCAAAACCTCCAAACCCCAAGCAAAGAGGAGAAAACTGTAGTTCTCGCTGTAGCTCCTCCTGGGTGGCCTCAGACAGTAGCTGACCTGCACCCCATTGGAGATCCAGAAGCCAATGTACCTAGTGGTCAGTGTGAGACACCAGATTTCAACTCCTCACATCCATAACTGACACATTCAAGAGGCAGACTCAGTAAGCACCAAAGCCCCACTGAAACAAGTCCTACACCATAAGCGTGTCTCCAGCGCAGCAGTTCTTCCATTATAGACACAGCGGGTCCTCACAGCCAATTGGCCTGGAGGTCAATTCCTCCCAGTGTACCAACAGCAATCAAGGCTTAACTACACCAAGACTTTGCACTCAGCCCACAAAGGGGTGTACCAAAGGTGTCCACCTCAGGTGATTGGGGAGGCTGAGCTACCGGCCCCTATAGGTCACCTACCACACAAAGCCACTCCATCAACACAAGAAAGCAGCAAAATGCAGAGACAAAGAAACATGTCACGAATGAGAGAAATGGAGGAAAGCAAACTACTGGACGACACAGAGTTCAGAACCACATTTATAAGGTTACTCAAGAATCTTCTAAAAACCGCTGAGGAACTTAGTGAGACCTTTAAGGATCTTAATGAGAATGCCAAAAAAATGGAAAAGGACCAGTCAGAAATTAAGCATACACTGTCTGAAAAAAAGAATATACAGAAATTCAACTGTAGATCAAAGGATCCCAAGAATCAAACCAAAGATTTGAAACATGAGGAAACAAAAAACACCCAACCAGAAAAACAAAAAGAAAAAAGAATCCAAAAATATGAAGATAGTGTAAGGAGCCTCTGGGACAACTTTAAGCGTACCAACATCCGAATTTTGGGGGTGCCAGAAGAAGAGAGAGAGCAAAATATTGAAAACCTATTAGAAGAAATAATGACAGAAAACTTTCCCTACCTGGTGAAAGAAATAGACTTACAAGTTCAGGAAGCACACAGAGCACCATACAAGAGGAATCCAAAGAGGACCACTCCAAGACACATCATAATTAAAATGTCAAGGGCAAAAGACAAAGAGAGAATCTTGAAAGCAGCAAGAGAAAAATGGTTAGTTACCTACAAGGGAGCACCCATACGACTGTCAGCTGATTTCTCGGCAGAAACTATGCAGGCCAGATGGGAGTGACAAGAAATATTCAAAGTGATGAATAGCAAGAACCTACAACCAAGATTATTCTACCCAGCAAAGCTATCATTCAGAATTGAAGGGCAGATAAAGAGCTTCACAGATAAGAAAAAGCTAAAGGAGTTCATCAATGCCAAACCAGTATTATATGAAATGCTGAAAGGTATTCTTAAAGAAGAGGAAGAAGAAAAAAGTAAAGATAAAAATTATGAACAATAAATACATATCTATCAACAAGTGAATCTAAAAATCAAGTGAATAAAAAAATCTGAAGAACAGAATGGACTGGTGAATATAATAGAATCAGGGACATAGAAATGGAGTGGACTGACAATTCTCAGGGGGGAGGGGGTGTGAGGGGTGCGGGAAGAGATTGGACAAAAAGCTTACACCTATGGATGAAGACAGTGGCGGGGGGTAAGGGCATGGGGTGGGGTGGGGAATCAGGTGGAGGGGAGCTATGGGGGGAACAAAAGAGGAACACCTGTAATAATCTGAACAATAAAGATTTATTTAAAAAATAAATAAATAAATAAATAAAAAAGTGATATTGCCCTAACCAGTTTGGCTCGGTGGATAGAGCGTCGGCCTACGGACTGAGGGGTCCCAGTTGCGGTTCTGGTCAAAGGCATGTACTCTGGTTGTGGGCACATCCCCAGTATGTGCAGGAGGCAGCTGATCGATGTTTCTCTCTCATCGATGTTTCTAACTCTCTATCCATCTCCCTTCCTCTCTGTAAAAAATCAATAAAATATATATTTTTAAAAAGTGATATTTCCCAGTTACTTGCATAATTTAGAACATATAACAAACGCATTAGATAGTGACAATGCAGGAGAGAAGAATGAGAGGAGAGATGGAGGAAGGGGGAAATTAAAAATAAGACTGTGGACTTGAACTAAACATAAGGTTCTATGAACAGAAGAGTAGGAGACAAAAATAATTTTCAAGTGGGCACTCTGCAGGTGTTGAAGGTGGGCAGGGGAAGAATACTTCCCTTTCTAATTTTAACTCTTCTGCATTATTTCTTTTCTTACAATGAATGTGCATTACTTGGATAATTAAAAATAAAAATGTTGCAGAAGAGTAGTTATTGGGAATATTCGGGAAAGGTTCATAATATATTAGAGTGTGATTACATTTTTTGTTTTTTTTAATAAAAGCTCTTCGGAGATATAACTCACATACTATAAAATCACCTTCTTTAGAGTGTACAATTCAGTAGTTTTTAGTATATTCACAGAGTTGTGCAACTATCACAGATCTAATTCCAGAATATTTCATCACTCCAAAAAGAAACCCCTTAGCGGTCACTCCCCATCCCCCTCCCACACCCCCAGAGCCTGCCACCACTAAGCTATTTTCTGTCTCTATAGATTTGCCTGTTCTGGACATTTCATGCAAATGAAATGATATGGCATGTGGTCTGTGTGCCTGGCTTCTTCCTCTTAGTATAACTTTCTTTCTTTTTTAGCATAGCATTTTCAAAGTTCATCCATGTTGCAACATGCATCATCCTTTGTTCCTGTTTATTGCCAAATAATATTCCCATGAATTAATGTACCACTTTTTGTTTACCCATTCATCAGCTGATGGACATATTGGGATTGTTTTCTTTTTGATAGTTATGAGCAACGCTGACATGAACATTCATATGCAGGCGTTTTTGTGTGGGTATCTGTTTTCAATTATCCTGAGTATAGTGATTCCATTTTTGTTTCAATAAAATATGCATATGGGGGAAAAACGGAATATATACATCAAAATGTGAACAGGAATTATTTCTGGATAGTGGGGCAATCAGCAAATTTTTTTCTCCTTTGTGCTTTCTTATTTATTTTAAATTTTCAAAAATAAAAATTGGGTATTTTTAAATCAGGGGGGGAAATACATTGTTTAAAAAAAAATACAAAAACTCAGGGTCAGCTTCAAACCCAGGGTCTGGCACTGGAGCTCCAGGCAGGGGTGCCCTGCGCTCCCGCTTCATCACTTCCAGCTTTACACCTCCCTCCGCCTGGGCACAGAGTGGCTTCTGTGGCCTACAAAGTGGCCCTTGTTGATATTCATGTCAGCTCGCAGCCTTGCCAGTGACCCATATTTGCTTGCCAAAAACAGACACCGGTGGAGGGTGCCACTCAGTTCTGCTATTTCTCTCCACTTACTTCTCCAGTATAATATCCATCGTTTTCATTGTAAAGATTTTCTATTTTAAAAATATTTTTTAAAAAATTTGATAGGAAAGCGTACACGTACACACACACACACACACACACACACACACACACACACACACACACTTTCTTCAGAAGCGCGGACCACACTGCAGTGTCACTGCCCTAAAAAGCACTCCCAGGCCGAGGATCGTGTTACCCTGGACGCCACAGAAACCCTCCAGATTTGCGCCCCTTGGCGGCGGAACCCGAGCTGCGGCCCTGCCCCCGGGGTGGAGCAGGTGTCTGGCTCTCCGGAAGCCGGGTCTGACTCATCTCCCGCTGGCTGGTGAGTCAGGACCAAAGGCGAGCTGTTTCCCTACGGAGAAGATGAGTGCGAGAGCGGCCGTCCGCGCGATCGCCCCGAGAAAACACGGAGACGAGAACCGAGCGGCCTCGTCAACAATGGGAAGCGGACGCGGGGCCCCGGGACCTGCCGCGGGCGGCGTCTACACCTTCCCTCCGCGTCTGCACCTTCCCTCCGCGTCTGCACCTTCCCTCCGCGTCTGCACCGCCCAGCGGCCGGGGCGGGCGGGGCTGCCCGCAGCTTGCAGCAGCGGGGACACTAAGAAATGTGACTATTTTTTATCCTCATTTCTTTTCACCTAAAATGCAGAACCAACCATTAAGATTGCAATATAATAATGACAATGTTTAAAAAAAAAAAAAACCCACAGGTGCTGTGGGACCAAAAGCCAGGGTCCTGGGCCTCGTGCCCAGAGGCCAGTGTCCCCGCGGCCGCAGACACCAGGAGACCTCACATCGACTCCTCTGCACCCCGACCCCACGCCCTGGGCAGGACCCTGCACACGTTATTTAATTCACCCGGAAACTATCTGGGAAAAGGCCCCATGGCAAACCTGCGCTCCAGGCCCGGGGTGAAGGGCTCGCTGAAGTCGGGGGTGGCCAGCCTGGGCCGCACAGGATGGGAGCCCGACGTTCAGGCAGAAACGGACTCGGGTGGTGTGGCTTGAGGCCTGGTGGACAGAAGGTCGTTTCTGGGGAATGCAATGTCTCCTGCAGGATGTGCGGAGCTCGGGGGTGCCTGTCCCGACTCGGTTACTCTCGAGGAAAACGGCAGCTGCAGCCAAGATGAGAAAATCAATCGCGCGGTTAATACCCCGGTTTTGGTCGTGGCGTGGTTGCCAGGTGCCTGGGATGCAAGCCGTCCTGGCCGGGGCAGGCCAGCTCTGAATCTGCCCGGCCAGCCCCGCCAGCGTCCCCAGGGCAGGCCGGCCGCAGGGCCACCCCCAGCTGCCCGGGCGTTTCCAGGGGTCACCCCGGTTCTGCGGATGTTCTCTGCGAGGAAAGGGGGCACCGCCTGGGCATCCAACCCGCGCTGCCAGCGTCCCTCGCCTGGAGTCCGGCTCCCTGCCCAGGACAGCTTCCTGCCAGCCCCAAAGCCCGGAGGGCCATCCAAACTCAAAAGTTTCCCCTCTAAATCTCTCTCCCCACCTCCAAGAACACACTACCCCTCCATACACTGACATCCCAAACCCCCATACGCTCATACATGCAAGCCCCTGTCCTTTCCCCTTCGAAGAGGTGGCCTTACCATCCAAACCAAGACGTTTAAGAGGGAATGAATGCTGTTAGTAACCACACCTGCCTGTGGCAAGCCAGGATACTAGTATTGGGTCACGCTGGGGGATTTGAGTCATTTATCTAAATTCAGAAAACGTTCTTCACTCCTCACACTCTTCCAATGAAAGGAGAGAAGCAGGTGGGTGTATTTTGAAAAGAAAATAAAGCCCAATTCAGCACTACATTTCGGAAAATATCCTATCTCATTAGGAACGCTTAGACCTAGGTGGTGTATTTTGCCCCACTTCTGTTAAATACTTGGAGATTTATTTGTAAACGCTGCAACAATTTCTGTGGACATCAGCAGAGCTACTGCTAGTCCGTCTTGCATGGGACGTGGCACTAGCCTCACTGTGCCAGACTGACCTGACAATGGTATTTCTTCTCGAGGGCTTCTCTCTGTGCATTACCTTTATGTGTGTTTAGTTCTCACTTCCTTTGATACAGCTTTTGAAAAAATAGAGACTTTTTTAAGCAGTGGCATTCTAGCTGCCCACCTATGTGTAATCAGCAATCGCCAAACTATTTTTAAAACAAAATAGCACATACTATGTGCATACACTATGCATTCTAAAAACTTTCAATATATAAACTCATTTAACCCTCCTAATAACCCTATGAAGTATAGCGTTATCATTCCCATTTCACAGATAGGGAGCCGAAGGCAAAGGAAGGTTAAGAAAATTGCCCAAAATCTTACCTCTAACACTTGCACAGATGGGATTGCCACCCAGGATTAGAACCCAAGCGATCTCCTGCCAGAGTCCATGCACTAACCCGTGGTTGGCAAACTGCGGTTCGCGAGCCACATGCGGCTCTTTGGCCCCTTGAGTGTAGCTCTTCCACAAAATACCACGGCCTGGGCGAGACTATTTTGAAGAAGTGGCGTTAGAAGAAGTTTAAGTTTAAAAAATTTGGCTCTCAAAAGAAATTTCAATCGTTGTACTGTTGATATTTGGCTCTGTTGACTAATGAGTTTGCCGACCACTGCACTAACCTATGCTGACTGACTCGCCTGCGAACACCTCCAAAGGGCGTAGGAGATGTGTGAACTGGCTTAATGAAGCTCATTTGCTAAAGTGCTGAGGCATGTGTTTTACTGCTGCCCATTGCTCTTTAATAAATGTTCCCATCAGCGGTCCCCAATGAAGCTGCTACTAGGATTCCCCCCAGGAGCCCTATAGGCCTTTAGCAGTGTGTCCCTTTTCCTCTCACCCTCAGATTCCGCTAAAGTAAAACTCCAGTTTACACTTTGCTGCCTCAGCATTTTCCCTGAGCTTTTCCTTCCACCTAGAATGCTTTCCAAGCCAACTCTTGGCACTTGACTTCTTTTCTTGAAACCCCATCTACCTTCAAGGCCCAGATCAAACTGGCATTCCACTGTCACACAAGACAGAATCTCTCTCTCCAAAGTCTGAAATCCTACAGCCTTTATGAACAGCACCGCTCGCATGCCTCCGTATCTTATCTCCCCTCCTCAGTCAGCAATTTTCCCCCACAACACTTAGCACAGCACATTTTCACAGAAATAGTTCTCAGGGAATGCATGGCCCCACCTTGTTTGTACTTCATCCATCCTGTCCGTTAAATATTTGCAGAGAAAAATTATGTATTGATTATCTCAAAAAAGAAAAGATTCCTCTTTTCGAAAGAACCATGATTTTATTCAGGTATCTCTCTATCTCCAGTTCTGGAAGTAGACTGGTTTGTTTGAGCCAGTGTAACCCAACAGAAATATAAAGTGAGTTTAAGTTTTCTAGGAGCCACATTAACAAAGTAAAAATAAGCAGGGGGAATTAATTTTAATAATAAATTTTATTTAACACATTATACCCAAAATGGTATCATTTCAACATGTAATCAATATAAAAAACATTAAGGAGATATTTTACTTGTCTATGTGAGAAGGAGACAGAGAAAGAGAGAGAGAGAGAGAGAGAGAGAGAGAGAGAGAGAGAGAAGTTTTTGGAGTCTGGTGAGTATTTTATACTTAGAACATATCTTAACTCAGACTAGATACTTTCCAAGTGGCCAACGGCCACATGTGCTAGTAGTTGCTATATTGGACAAAGCAGTCTGAGTCCATCAACATGGCATTCCCATGGCCACCAATATTGGCCCCGGCGTGGTAGGCTGCAGACCTCAGTTGGGCTGTCCAGACTGAAGGAGAGGAGCTACGGTCCCTGTCTGGGAGAGGTGTCTGCCTAGCGACAGGGAAGCCTGTAAGTCTAATTGCCCGGCAGCCTTAGGAACCATCTTGGAACCATGAGGGTTAACTTGCAGGGCGGGGGTTAGAATGACACCAACAATGGGGGTTTGAGGGCTGGGTGAAAAAGGTGAAGGGATTAAACAAAAAAATAAAAACAACTCATAGACACAGGCAACAGTATGGTGATTACCGGATGGAAAGATAGGGAAGGTAGAAGAGCATATGGGGGGATAAATGCTGATGGAAGGACACTTGACTTGGGATGGTGAACACACAATACAATATACAGATGAAGTATTATAGAATTGTGGGCCTGAAACTTGTCCAATTTTATTAACCAATGTCACCCCAATAAATTCAATAAAAAGGTTAAAAAGAAAAAAAAATGACACCAACATTGAGGATGGCAGGAATGTGAAGACGGAAAAGCCTTGTGTCCTTGCAGTGGTCGGCAAACTCATTAGTCAACAGAGCCAAATATCAACAGTACAACGATTGAAATTTCTTTTGAGAGCCAAATTTTTTAAACTTAAACTTCTTCTAACGCCACTTCTTCAAAATAGACTCGCCCAGGCCGTGGTATTTTGTGGAAGAGCCACACTCAAGGGGCCAAAGAGCCGCATGTGGCTCGCGAGCCGCAGTTTGCCGACCACGGCCTTAGTGGCATCGAATTTTTTTTTTTAAATATATTTTATTGATATTTTACAGAGAGGAAGGGAGAGGGATAGAGAGCTAGAAACATCGATGAGAGAGAAACATCGATCAGCTGCCTCCTGCACACCTCCCACCGGGGATGTGCCCGCAACCAATGTACATGCCCTTGACCGGAATCGAACCCGGGACCCTTCAGTCCGCAGGCCGACGCTCTATCCACTGAGCCAAACCGGTTTTGGCAGTGGCATCGAATTTTATGTCCCTTTTGTTTAAGCCAGATGGGGTCAGAGTTTTCTGTAGCCCAAGACCATCCCAACATCAGAGGCAACCCTTGAATCCAGGTCTGCAGCTTCTCTAGGCCCAGACGTCTCTATCAGGTGCCTCTCAAGGTTGGTAGGGCATTCTTTTGGATCCCACTTAGATTCTTTCAATGGCCTGGTGGTTCCCACTGCCAGTGGATTAGAAATAAAGACCCCCAAAGATGCTGGTGCTTGTGAGGCCTCACCCAACAGGTGGGTCGGTGCAGGTGCAGTCATCATCTGGGGTACAGAAGTCCCCTCTCAGGGCAGCCGCTGCTGCACTGCATTCTCAAGTTAGCCAGTGCTTGCCCATCTGCCAGGGCAGGCATTTGTCACCGCCGTTCGTCACCACTCCTGGAATCCACAGACCTTGGGGCTGGCCCAAAGCTGGACAAGCAAGAGCCCTTTGCCAGCAGGCAGCTCGGAAGCCACACTTTCCACTGTGCTGTGGCAGCTTTTTCTGGCAGGTGCCAAAGATAGGATTAGGTATCCTAGGCCAACTGCTGGTGCCAGGAATTTGGCAGAAAGGTTGGCAAGAGCACTGACAACTATGGGGCCATAAACTGAAGAGAAGCAGCAACAAGGAAAATGGACTGGAAAAAAATGCCCCCACGGGAGTGAGATACTAGTAAAATAGCTGATGAGCCCAGGGCATCACATTGTGCCTGCAAGCCCTGTGTGAAGGAACCTGCTCTGAGTCGCACGGACCTTACTGTTCACTTAAAATGCACAGGTCTTACAGCCGCAAATAACCATGCCTCCCTCCCATCTGTCTTGGAGAATATGCACCTTGCACCAGTTGGTGAAAATCTGGCAACGTGGGACTGTGAGATGAATGGACTAGAGATCTGCCGCTTGGTACTAGCGTGCTGGCGGGCAAGTCACAAGGTCTCCTTGAGGCTCAGCCCCTAAAACGAGGATTAGTACATCGATCTCATAGCTTTTGAGGCCTGTGTTTTAAAATGCATGTAAAACCCCTTGTAAGCTCTGAGTACTATAAATGTTCACTGTTATAAGAAAAAATACCTCTGATTGGTTTTTCATACCTCCTTATTCTGGTGCTTCTGAAGAAGAAATGACAAAGATAGTGTTTTTAATGTAAGTATATGTTCTTACAGCATTTATTCATATCACCTCACTCTCTCTGTGCCTCTGGTTCCTGAATTACAAGGCCAGACCTCACATTCCTGTCCTACACACAGCGAGGGACTGGAGTGATGGCTAGGTCAGGTTGCAGATCCAAAAGGTTTACTAAGACTTAGAGTTTACACTTCAGGGGGTCACCCCCACAACATTTATAGCATCTAATTGCAAAAGCGCCTCCAGGGTGTGGATCCAAGTCCTGTTCTATGAAACATTTCAAACATTGGAAAGTACAGAAATGAGTAGGACACCCACATTACCATCTGTTAAATCTGGATGATAGTCACATTGGTGTCATTTTATTTTCTGTATGTTTTAATGTTTGAAATGTCTCATAAAACAACAATTTTTAAAAATAATAATTTTTGAAAAGACCTAAGTCAAATATCCACATCTTCTCTTGGATGCATTTTTTAATGTCCCAATCTTTCATACACTTATTTTCCAAAATTGAGTTAGATGCCGTTCATTTGTATCTCTGTGATATTCTGAGGTGACTTGTGTTAAATTACTTACCACACTTCATTATAACTTCTTACCCTAGGTTTTGAGGTCTTTGAGGGCAGGAATCAGGCCCTTCATCTGTCTTCTCATCAAGCCTCACACCTGTCATATTGTAGGGCTTAATAAATGTCTCATAAAATCTAAATAAATTGCCCTGACTGGTTTTGCTCAATGATTAGAGCATCAGCCACGGACTGAAGGGTCACAGGTTCAATTCCAGGTCAAAGCACATACCTCATTTGCAGGATTGGCCTGGCTGGGCCTGTGCGGGAGGTAACCAGTCGATGTGTGTGTCTGTGTGTGTCTCCCTTCCCCCCTCCCATCTTCCCTCCCTTCCACTCTCTCTAAAAAATCGATGGAAAAAATATCCTTGGATAAGGCAAAAATAAATAAATCTAAGTAAATTAATATGAATGGAAGACTCTGTTTCTCTCTAAGCCTTCACCAACACCAGAATCTTCTCTGCTCCCCAAGGCTGTTTCTCCTTTCCCTTTCTCTTCTGTATTAGACATACATTGTTCTGAATGTTATAACTCTACATGTTTAAGAAAAATCTGATAGCCACATTTCAGAGAAGAACCGAGCTTTGATTTAAGTTGATTTACATATTGCTATAGACTGAATATTTCTGTCCCCCCAAAAATGCATATGTTAAAACCTAATCCCCAATGGGATGGTATGTTGGAAGTGATTAGTTCATGAGAAAAATAGCCAATGAATAGTATTAATTCCCTTTAGAAGAGTCTCCAGATAGCTCCTTTGCCATGAGAGGACACAGTGACATGACAACTGTCTACCAGGAAGAGAGCTCTCACCACACACCACATCTGCCCAGTGTCTTGATCTGGGACTTCCCAGCCTCCAGAACTGTGAGAAATAAATGTTGTTTATAAGCCATCCAGGCTATGGTTTTCTATTAGAGCAGTTTGAATGTACTAAGACACGACACTAAAAATGCAAAAGAAAAGGCAAATTCAATTAGAACATCATTCTTCCTCTAGACATTTAAGACTATAAACATAAATTTGAAAAATATGGCAAATTTTTAACATTGATAATCCAACAAATCAGTCCCATGGCATGTCTCCACATTGCTTGAGAACAAACCCCCACCCCCTTTTTTTAATAACACATTTTATTTACTTTTATTTTTTTAAATATGTTTTTTTATTTTTTATTGATTTCAGAGAGGGAGAGAGAGATAGAAACATCAATGATCAGAGAGAATCATTGATCGGCTGCCTCCTGCATGCCCCTCACTGGAAATCGAGCCCACAACCCGGGCATGTGCCCTGACCAGGAATCAAACTGTGACCTCCTGGTTCATGGGTCGACAGTCAACCACTGACCCACACTGGCTGGGTGGGAACAAACCCCTTTTGATAAGATTCCTGTCTTTTTCTTGTTATAGTCATGATATTCAACCAGTATGACTGAAATAAGATAGTAAGTAACGTGTACCTACCACCATCCTACAGTGCCCTTTCTAATACATATTTAACTGAATGCTAGTTTTCAGTTTCATTATAAACAAAGGCAGTTGTCTTTAAGGTTAAAATTAATAGGCTGAAAACCACAATTTGTCATCACATACTTCTTGAAATTTCCCTACTTTATAGCTAAACAATTTGTTCAAATGATATCCAGGACCAAAACTGGTAGATCTTGTTACAGGTGCAATTGCTTTATTTGATGTCCTTGTTTATCTTTCCGGTCCCATCTGCTGCCTCTCCCTTGCCACACCCCGCAAGG
Organism: Plecotus auritus; assembly: GCF_963455305.1. Taxonomy (NCBI): domain Eukaryota; kingdom Metazoa; phylum Chordata; class Mammalia; order Chiroptera; family Vespertilionidae; genus Plecotus; species Plecotus auritus. The sequence continues at coordinate 67,933,755 of NC_137775.1, forward strand.
CAGCCCTGCTGAGTAAGTCATTCTCTTTCTGACCTCCTTGCCTTTCCATGTATTATTTCTTTGGCCTCATTAGAATGTCTCTCATCCTCCAAGTCTCAGGTCCATTGTTGCCTCCTTAGGGAACTCCTCGGAGCCCTCCTAGCTCTATCACACATCTCTGTTCCAATACTTGCCTCTTGGCTGGAAGGATCTGCTCCCGGGTCTTGACTCAGGAGGATCCTGAAAGCCACTGCTGGTCTGAAACCTCAGTCTGCTCATCTTTGTAGTTCTAACACCAAGTATGGCACCTGACACTGAATCAATGTTCAGTGAACAGATAGCTGAGACTGAACAGATAAACAAAATGAATGTATGTGACACAAAGCTGTGTGTAAAATCATTTGCTCATATGTTAGGAGGGAAGTTACAGTGAAGTGGTTAAGTAAAATGCATAGACACACAAAGAAAAAGGTCTTAACCAAGGATCCATTTAGGTTAAACAGGGAGACTGTGGGTTATGTGTACTGAACAGGGCTGGGCCTCCTTGCTGGGGTCCTTGGCCCTGCTCAGTCCCTAGCGCTGTGTGCCTGTAGAGTTGGAGAAAGCTCAGTGCAAAGGTAGTACTTTTTACTATGATGGACTTCCTTGGCTGAAAGCCTGCTTGCTCACCGTGCCTTGTCTGCCTCCTGCTACTCTGTTCCCAAGTTGCTCTGTTTCCACACGTTTTCCTGGGATTGTAAACCAGTGTGTATATTAGGGTGAGCAGAGGGGAAAACAGCAACACCCAGGAAGCCAGGGGAAAAAGGGCAGATTACATAATGAGGAGGCATCCGCAAGATTAGCTACAGCTAGGATTGTGCTGGAGCCCACAGAATTCAACCACCCGCTTTCAAGCCACGTGCATCCAGGAGAGCGGCCTAATGTCCCATTTACAAGTATGAATCCTTTCCAAGTAGCCTACACTCTGTGCAGCAGCATTCTTAGTTTATAAAGACATTATTACATCTAAAAACAGACTTACTCATCTATTGGATTCGACATGCTCATGAACAAACTGGGAAACTTACAGCAGTACGAAATGACTGGGAAATAACCTCTTCTGAGACGACTTTTAAAGACTGTCAGGATTCAGGATCCCAGAGGCTTGGGAGTGTACAGAACTGGCCCTGAGGCATGTTCTGACTATTAGCAAGCTGCTAGGTTTCTGAGTCTAATCTCTAAACAGCCGTGGGCAAACTACGGCCCCGGATTCGGCTGTTCTATCCGGTTCTCTTGCTCTCCCCTCCGCTCCTTTACTTTGAATTTATATTAGTTCACACAAACACTCCATCCATGCTTTTGTTCTGGCCCTCCGGTCCAGTTTAAGAACCCATTGTGGCCCTCGAGTCAAAAAGTTTGCCCACCCCTACCTAAGACATGATTTGTTCACCGGTCACCATGTTCAGGCAATGGTTCTCCAAGTGTGGTCCAGGAACCAGAAGAATGTGCATCACTTTGAATTCGTAAAATGCAAATTATCAAGCCCCACTCAAACCAACAGAATCAGAACCTCTGGGGCCCAGCAGTCTGTGTTTTCACCTGACCTCCAGGTGTTGAGTATGTATCCTGAGGTAGGAGAACAGCTGCCCTAAAGTGCTGGGGGCTCCGGCAGGAGCTGCAGAGTAAAACCCTGAGCCAGATCCTGTTCATCCTGGCGTGCGTGGAATTTGGAACCAGACATCCCCAGTTAGCCTGTTGTATTAACAGCCACGGCAAGAACCCACTTTCCACCTCAGCGCACAACCCTTGGCAATCCAAACACTGCTAGTGCCACCCCCTTCTCTACCTCTGCTCAGCTTCCCCTCATCACTCATTCGTTCACTCATCTTCTAATTTGCCCTCATGCCACTGACCTCTAAGCAATTTCCAGATAAAACGTGAATAGGCCAAATGAATGCAAACGGAAGCATTACCTGTGCACTTTGTACCCTCCTCTCTTACACAACCACAAACTGCCACAAAACGGGCTGAGCGCAGGGAAATGAGACTCCACCCTGAAAGCGGAGAACGGGCTGGGGACACCTCAGAAAGGCCTCTCTCAGTGATCTGGGAGGGCCTGCTGGGAGGATATGTTATCCTGGCTCCCTCGAGGTAATAGGAAATCAAACTATACAAAGCAATCAGAATTTATATGTCAAAATAGCTTGTGGAAATATTGCTGTGTGCTACATTTATCTATTTTATTTTTTTTTTTATTTTTTTTTTTATTTTTTTTTTTTTTTAAATAAATCTTTATTCAGATTATTACAATTATTTCTCCTTTTTCCCCCCATAGCTCCCCTCCACCCTTTCTCACCCCACCTTCTGTTCTTACCTCCCCCCCACTGTCCTCATCCAAAGGTGTATGATTTTTGTCCAGTCTCTTCATGAACCCCCCATACCCCTTTCCCCCTGAGAATTATCAGTCCACTCCCTTTCTATGCCCCTGATTCTATTATATTCACCAGATTATTCTGCTCCTCAGGTTTTTAATTCACTTGATTTTTAGGTTCGCTTGTTGATAGATATGTATTTGTTGTTCATAATTTTTCTCTTTACTTTTTTCTTCTTCCTCTTCTTTAAGAATACCTTTCAGCATTTCATATAATACTGGTTTGGTGGTGATGAACTCCTTCAGCTTTTTCTTATCTGTGAAGCTCTTTATCTGCCCTTCAATTCTGAATGATAGCTTTGCTGGGTAGAGTAATCTTGGTTGTAGGTTCTTGCTATTCATCACATTGAAAATTTCTTGCCACTCCCGTCTGGCCTGCATAGTTTCTGTTGAGAAGTCAGCTGACAGTCGTATGGGTGCTCCCTTGTAGGTAATTAACTGTTTTTCTCTTGCTGCTTTTAATATTCTCTCTTTGTCTTTTGCTCTTGGCATTTTAATTATGATGTGTCTTGGTGTGGTCCTCTTTGGATTCCTTTTGTTTGGGGTTCTGTGCGCTTCCTGGACTTGTAAGTCTATTTCTTTCACCAGGTGGGAGAAGTTTTCGGTCATTATTTCTTCAAATAGGTTTTCAGTATCTTGCTCTCTCTCTTCTTCTGGCACCCCCATAATTCTGATGTTGGTACGCTTGAAGTTGTCCCAGAGTCTTCTTACATTATCTTCAACTTTTTGGATTTTTTTTTTTGCTTTTTGCTTTTTCGGTTGAGTGTTTTTTGCTTCTTTGTATTTCACTTCTTTGACTTGATTCTTGTGTTCCTCTATTCTGTTTCTGGGTCTCTGTATAATATTTTTTATTTCAGTCAGTGTATGTTTAATTTCTAGTTGGTCCTTTTTCATATCTTCGAGGGTCTCGTTATATTTATCGGCCTTTTCTAGGATATTCTTAAAAAGTCTTATAACGGTGGTTTTGAATTCTATATCCAGTCGTTTGTTTTCCTCCATTTCTTTCGTTTGTGATCTGATTCTTTGACCCCGCATTTTCACTGATTCCCTGAGTTGGTAAGGTAGATATTTGTGCTAGGTTTCCAATATGGCCCAGTGGGTCTGCTTCCCCAGTTAACCTGAGGTGGACACTCTTGGTGCACCCCTTTGTGGACTGTGTGTACAGCCTTGTTGTAATTAAGTCTTTATTGTTGTTGGTATCACTGGGAAGAATTGACCTCCGGGTCAGTTGGCTGTAAGGATCAGCTGTGTCTATGCTGGGAGAAGTTTGGTGCTGGAGACAGCCTTATAGGATTAGACTTGCCAAACTGCAATAGCCTCTGTGCTCAGCTTGGATGGGGTGGAGCCTCAGTCTTGGCTTCCTGTCAGCCCCGCCCCTGCGCGCACGTGCGCTTTCAGTCCTCCACCTTCCCCAGCTCGAGTCTCCGCCTGAGAGTCCAGACTCCCCCCACAAGAGCGTGGGTCCCCAGGGGCTCGCCTGGAACCGGGGTTCACTGCAGTCAGAACTGGGGCACAGTGCCGTCAGGAGCCTCTGACTCCCCTCCACCAGGGAAAGCCCGCGGCAACCTCTGCAGCCCTTGTGCACACCGGCTCGGGCGCGCTTTCAGTCCTCCGCCTTCCCCGGCTCCCGAGTCTCCGCCCGAGAGTCCAGACTCCCCCCACAAGAGTGTGGGTCCCCAGGGGCTCGCCTGGAACTCGGGTTCACTGCAGTCAGAACTGGGGCTCAGTGCAGTCAGAATCCTCTGACTCCCCTCCACTAGGGAAAGCCTGTGGCAACCCCCGCAGCCTTTGTGCGCACCAGCGCATGCGCGCGTGCGCACTTTCAGTCCTCCGCCTTCCCCGGCTCCCGAGTCTCCGCCCGAGAGTCCAGACTTCCCCCACAAGAGCGTGGGTCCCCAGGGGCTCGCCCGGAACTGGGGTTCAGTGCAGTCAGAACTGGGGTTCAGTGCGGTCGGAGGCTTCCTTCCCCCTTCCGCCAGAGAAAGTCAGCCAGGCTCTCAGCCGCCCTTCCTCTCTGCGCGCACAAAGCCCCTTTGCCGTACCTCCAATTCTCTGTGAGCTTTTCTCCTTCCTTCTAGTTGTAGAATTTTCACTCAGCCTGCTTTCCTGTGGTTCTGGATGGTGTCCGTTCTGTCTTTTAGTTGTAGTTTTGAAATTGTTGTGCTAGGCAGCAGTTTAGGTGTTTACCTATGCCGCCATCTTGGTTTCTCTACATTTATCTAGTACTTTAAAATACTTTTTGTTTTATTTTACTATTTTATGCTGAGGTTGATGCTATGACACAGGTTTTTAAAAATCAGACATTAGCCCTAGCCCATTTTGTTCAGTGGATAGAGCATCAGCCTGCAGACTCAAGGGTCCCAGGTTCGATTCGGTCAGGGGCATGTACCTTGGTTGTGGGCACATCCCCAGTGGGGGGTGTGCAGGAGGCAGCTGATTGATGTTTCTCTCTCATTGATGTTTCTAACTCTCTCTCCCTCTCCCTTCCTCTTTGTAAAAAAACAATAAAATATATTTTAAAAAATAAAAATCAGAAATTATCATTACTTTAAAACTTTAAAAAAGTTTTGGCGAGGTTCATGATTTCTGCAGCTCAGCTGTGAGGAGCTGCATTAGATCAGGTAGTTGTTGCTGAGGCCCTTCTGGGGGTGTTGAAGCCGGTCCCTCCACTTGAAGGCTCCCTATCCTTTTCTCGGTGTAGTGAACTCCTAGGCATTCTTCAAAACCTCACTTAGAGAAACATCACTTTTCCACAAAATATTATAATGGCTGGCATGTGCTTCAAAATACTTCTGTAGGAGAGGGGGGTAGTAGGTGGGGATAAGAGGAAAGAAGACTGGTCATAGGTTATTAACAGTTGCATCTGATGGATCAGTACATGGGAAGTTGGGGGTGGGGAAAGAATCAGATTATTTCCCCCTTCTTCCTACTTTTGCATGTTTGAACTTTTCCATAATAAAAAGTTAAAAGTATATGTATATAAATAAATATTTTTAAATAAAATATTTTTAAAATAAATTATATATAATAATAATAACAATAATGGTAAACATTTTGGACCAGCACAAAGAATGGAGCAAATGACTCTTACTGGAAATGCTGAGAAAGGTAAACATATGTATAGTATAATCTCTGTGCTGGCCCAACTGTTGTTTTTTTGTTTGTTATTTTATATGTCTATCTTCTCTTTCACCTAAGGATATTTTTCCATTGATCTTTTAGAGAGAGGGGAAGAGAGGGAAAGACAGAGAGAAACATCAATGTGAGAGAAACACACAGATTGGTTTGCCTCCTGCATGCGCCCGACCAGGGCCCAGGCCAAGGAGGAGCCTGCAACCAAGGTACGTGCCCTGACCGATGGTCGGCAGGGCGCTGCTCTACCCACAGAGCCAATCCGGCTAGGGCTAACTTCGTTTTGTTTTGTTTGCTTTGTTTTTTATTTTGTTGTTGCTAACTTTAGACTGTCAACTTCTTGAATTCAGACCTTATTGTTCTGTATCATTTCTCTATGTATCTTGGGGCTTAGCACATTCTCCACTAATTGAGAAAATGCAAAATTGTCCCTAAATATATAGTTTGTTAACCTCTAATGGGAGTATAGCCTCAGAGAACAGAAACATTTTGATGTTTCATGGCATGTAATAAGAGTGACATTGTAAACTCCAGTGTGGTTTCAAATTAGAGAGCCAAACGCTTTCTTGAATCTGACTAATGAATAAAGAGCAAATCAAAAAGTGCTCAAATGGCACACTGTTTGCAGAGTATCTATTGAAGGAGGACTGTAGGCTACACCATCTTGTTCACAAGTAAGCTAGCATTTGCAAAAAAGCTTTAGCAAAATATTTGAGCTACTCTCTCTCAAGCTTCTCTACAGCAGTGCTTCTGGCCAGTTCCTAATAGGGTGGGTGCTTCTGCTGGCCAGGAAGCCCCTTTCCCGTCTGCAAGTCACAAATGCAGGCTGGAGATAGACTGTGGGATACTGGCTAATTTGATTATCCTCCTGTTATCAGCTTTCTTCAAAATGCCAGGGCAAAACTAATAGTAAGCAATGCAGACTTGCATATGGCTTCCTATTCGCTGCAAATTTATATGTAGGTATCCCACAGGCCTGAGGCAGGAATGTGAGCTTAAATGGCAGACATTCTTTAAATGTCTGTGGACCCTGTCCCTTAGCTATTCTGTCTCCTAATCTTCAAGACACCAAATCTCCTAGTTGCTAGACTTGCCCTTCTCCAACCCTTCAGCCAAAGCAGCACAATAGAGTAACAATGCTTCTTATACTTGAATATCATACAAATCATTTGAGATGTTGCTGAAATAAAGCTCTGGATTCAGCAGGTCTGGGTGGGGCCTGAGCTTATGCCATTCTAACAAATTCCCAGATGATACTCGTTGCTCCTGATCTGCAGACCACACTTTGAGCAACAAAGGTCTACACTAGGCATCAGCAGACTTTCTGTAAAGAGACAAATATCTCTAACCGGTTTGGCTCAGTGGATAGAGTGTTGGCCTGCGGATGAAGGGTCCCGGGTTCGATTTCAGCCAAGGGCACATGCCTGGGTTGCAGGCTCGATCCACAGTAGGGGGCGTGCAGGAGGCAGCTGATCAATGATTCTCTCTTATCGCTGATGTTTCTATCTCTCTCTCCCTCTCCCTTCCTCTCTGAAATCAATAAAGAAATACATTTTTAAAAAAAGAGAGACAAATAATAAAATTTAGGCTTGTGGGCAGTAGGTTCTCTGTTCACCCACATGATTCTGCCATTATAGCATAAAATCAGGTGGATAGTCCTAGCCAGTTTGGCTCAGTGGATAGAGCGTTGGCCTGTGAACCAAAGGGTCCCAGGTTCGATTCCGGTCAAGGGCATGTACCTTGGTTGCAGGCTCCTCCCCAGCCCGGGCCCTGGTCAGGGCTTTTACAAGAGGCAACCAATTGATGTGTTTCTCTCACATAGATGTTTTTCTCTGTCTTTCCCTATCTCTTCTACTCTCCCTAAAAAAATCAATGGAAACATATCCTCGGGTATTAACAAAAAAAAAAAAAAAAAAAAGGATAAAATCAGATGGACAGCATGAAACTGAATGGGTGTGGCTGTGGCTGTTACCAAAAAAGGGGATCAGCCAGGAGTGGGTCTGCCTCGGGCCGGCCGGTACTGTGTGGGCTCTTGACATCATCAGAACAGATTTCATACAGTCCAGTGATTTTGAGAGTACATTTATTAAAGCTGGGACAGTGAAACAAGGAAGTGCTTAGGACCGAGGAAGCAACAGAAGAGAGCCTCGGTGGGACTGCTTTGGTTCTCTAAAAAGGTGATGGGAAAGAAATTGTTACCATTGTAATTAGGTGTCATTGATAGTGGGAAACGAGCAGAGGAAAGGCCAGACATTGTGAGCATGGCCAGCTGGGCAGCTTCACCAGGAAGCTACAATTTCGCAGTCCCCAGGGAAGCTCAGGCCCATTCCCTGCAGAGCACTGGGAGAAGGGGCCCAACAAAGGGGAAGATGTACGCAGGCACAGTCAAGTAGGGTTAATGCCATGCAAATAAATGTCACTCGTTCTCCAGTGAACGTCTCAGAAAATTCCTTTTCTCGTAACATCAACAAAAGCCCACTTCTACCAGCAACCAGTGGGGACAAGGAGGACACCCCATGGGAAACAGAACGAGCCTAGGCGGAGCTGCTTTGTCTCCTGAGAAAGTCGGAGAAAGGGGGGCCGTGGAAACAGCTTCAGGGGGGTAGCCCAAGACGAGCTACTGCTGCCCGTTGCTCCCCTGGTGCAAGTTTCTTAGAGTTTAGGAGATGTACACCTGTGGGGCCAGAGGAGGGAGGGAAAGGCATGGGCATGCTCCCAGGACGGGGAGCACGTGCTGGGTCCTTCATTGTGAGGGTGTGTGTGTTTTTTAATTGATTGATTGATTTTTTTAAATTTTTTATTTTATATTTATTGATTTAGAGAGAGCGAGCGAGAGAGAGAGAAACATTGATTTTGTTGTTCCACTTATTTATGCATTCAATGGTTGATACGGGTATGTGGCCTGACCAGGAATCGAACCCACAATCATGAAGGATCAGGACAATGCTCTGACCAACTGAACTACCTGGCCAGGGCTGAGAGGTTTTTTGTTTTGGGGTGTTTTTTCGTCTGTGTTATTTTTTTATTTCAGAAAGGAAGGGAGAGGAAGAGATAGAAACAGCAATGATGAGAGAGAATCACTGATCAGCTGTCTGCTGCAATGCCCCCTACTGGGGATCGAGCCCAAAACCCAGGCATGTGCCCTGACCGGGAATCAAACCCTGAACTCCTGGTTCAGAATTTGACACTCAATCACTGAGCCACACCGGCTGGGCAGGGCTGAAGGTTTTTAAAGGCTGGGAGTTTAAGGGAGATCTTAAGGAAGTATCTCAATAGAATTTTCATCAGTTTTATGCAGATAAATTTGCCTCTGCCCATTTCAATGACAAAAATAGGATTAGAAATTGGGTGGTAGGAAAGGGAATTGCTCAATAATTTTTATCCCAGAAACTGGATTTGTGAGGGGACTTAGAAAAATAGAAGTCAGATTCTTTTGACTTTGGCTTTCTTTTTTCCCCTTTTTGTAAGTAACATTTCTGGTTTCTATTATGGTTATAAGCAATGGTGATTAGTAATTCTGAAGAAAGGAGAGAGGTAGAAAATTTTGGAAACTGTTCACTCTCTCATTTTGTGGAAGGCAGTTAGACAGACATGAGCAGAGCAAGGATGATGGGCCAAGTACAGAGGGTTACCAGGGTGGAAAACCCCAGGTGCCTACCAACGGGACAATCAACTGTAGGGTGGGACCTCGCCCCCAGGCTGACTTTTCCTCCTCTAGCACATTGCTGGTCTTGTGACTTCCACCCCCTGACTTTCCTCCCTAGAGATAACATCTATGCTTCGGTTGTATTTCAACTCCAGGCACAGATAAGCAACAAAACCAACTAACGCTGATGTCAGGACCAGCTGCATTGAATAATGACCCCTTGCCTGGTGCCAGCCATTTAATCAGTGGGGACCCAACCCTGAAAGGACACACCTAGAAAGCTGCTGAATATTCTATTGAGATCTTCTCCTGGGACTGCCCCTAAAATCTCCGCCCTTAAAACAGAGGACCCAGTGCCCTCTCCCTCTCTGGGGCACGCCTGTGCCTTTCCCCTTTTCCTCCACCCGCCGCCAGGCACAGTACCATTAGCTTCTTCACTCCCAAAAGCCCTTCCTTTACCTCTATAACTTCTTGCCTAAGCCCATTTCTTCTAGGAATTACTCTTTTACCTCTATGATTTACCAAATAATAGATGTCCTCTTACAGTTTGGGTCTTGGCTCTGAATTCTTTCCTAGCCAGAACCCACGTACTGAGGGGGCAGGGCAGAGCAGCACCTGGGGTCCACCAGAGCAGCTCATCCCCACAGAAGACAGAGGCTGATTATTCTCTATTATTCTCTTTCTTCACTAATTTTGGCCTATGCTACCACATTTTTATTTTCTCTTCATCCGCACTCCAACCCTTCCTGAGGTTGCTGAACCCAGGTTTGGTCTGACTCCACTGGTCAGACACCTGATATCGTTCCCACCACCTACAATGTCACCTTTGGGTGCCTGATTCTCTCCATTTCTATCTGCTGAAAAGCATACTCCCACCCAAAAATGGCCACTGAGTAAAAACAACTATCCTTAAGCACTTCATTTGGGTGCTTAGATACAAAGGATACTCAAAAAAGATAAGTATTCTCCCTCTTTGAGGACAGGATGGTATGAAAACACAAAGCAAAAGAGTGCAAGAGACTGAATAACTCAAAGGTTAAGTCATTCAAAAAGAAAAGGAAACATGGATTTTTGTCGCATGTACTGTTGGCTGAAAAACCTGGTGGTGATTGGTGGTAGGAGAAATAATCCAGGACTAGCCCAGCCAGTATGGCTCAGTGGTTGAGCATCGACCTATGAACCAGGAGGTCATGGTTTGATTCCCGGTCAGGGCACATGCCTAGGTTGTGAGCTCAGTGCCCAATGTGGGGCATGCAGGAGGCAGCTGATCAATGATTCTCTCATCATTGATATTTCTATTTCTCTCTCCCTCTCCCTTCTTCTCTGAAATCAATAAGAATATATTTTTTATTTATTTTTATTTTTTTAAAATAAATCTTCATTGTTCAGATTATTACAGTTGCTCCTCTTTTTTTCCCCCATAGCTCCCCTCCACCCGGTTCCCACCCCACCCTCTGCCCTTACCCCCCGCCACTGTCCTCATCCATCGGTGTACAATTTTTGTCCAGTCTCTTCCAGCACTCTCCACGCCCCTTTCCCCCCAGAGAATTGTCAGTCCACTCCCTTTCTATGCCCCTGATTCTATTATATTCACCAGTTTATTCTGTTTCTCAGATTTGTTATTTACTTGATTTTTAGATTCACTTGTTGATAGATATGTATTAGTTGTTCATAATTTTTATCTTTACCTTTTTCTTCTTCTTTCTCTTCTTAAAGAATACCTTTCAGCATTTCATATAATACTGGTTTAGCATTGATGAACTCCTTTAGCTTTTTCTTATCTGTGAAGCTCTTTATCTGCCCTTCAATTCTGAATGATAGCTTTGCTGGGTAGAGTAATCTTGGTTGTAGGTTCTTGCTATTTATCACTTTGAATATTTCTTGCCACTCCCGTCTGGCCTGCATAGTTTCTGTTGAGAAATCAGCTGAAAGTCGTATGGGCACTCCCTTGTAGGTAACTTGCTACTTTTAATATTCTCTCTCTGTCTTTTGCTCTTGGCATTTTAATTATGATGTGTCTTGGTGTGGTCCCTCTTTGGATTCCGTTTGTTTGGGGTTCTGTGCACTTCCTGGACTTGTAAGTCTATTTCTTTCACCAGGTGGGGGAAGTTTTCTGTCATTATTTCTTCAAATAGGTTTTCAATATCTTGCTCTCTCTCTTCTTCTGGCACCCCCATAATTTGGATGTTGGTACACTTGAAGTTATCCCAGAGGCTCCTTACACTGTCTTCATATTTTTGGATTCTTTTTTTTTTCTTTTCCGGTTGGGTGTTTTTTGCTTCTTCATATTTCAACTCTTTGACTTGATTCTTCCATTCCTCTAGTCTGCTGTTGGCTCTCTGGATATTATTCTTTATTTCAGTCAGTGTATGCTTAATTTCTAGTTGGTCCTTTTTCATATCCTCGAGGGTCTCACTAAATTTATTGGCAGTTTCTATAAGATTCTTGAAAAACCCTATTACCGTGGTTTTGAACTCTATATCCAGTCGTTTGCTTTCCTCCATTTCTGTCATTTGTGACCTGTTTCTTTGTCTCTGCATTTTGGCTGCTTCCCTGTGTTGATAGAGTGGCTTTGTATGCTAGGTGTCCTATAGGGCCCAGTGGCTCAGCCTCCCCAATTACCTGAGGTGGACACTTGGTGCACCCCTTTGTGGGCTGTGTGCACAGTCTTGTTGTAGTTAAGATTTGATTGCTGTTGGTATCACTGGGAGGAATTGACCTCCAGGCCAATTGGCTGTGAGGATCAGCTGTGTCTACGCTGGGAGAACTCTGTGCTGGAGACACCCTTATAGGGCAAGACTTGCTTCAGTGGGGCTTTGGTGCTCACTGAGTTTGCCCCCTGAGTGTGTCCCTTATGGATCTGAGGAGTTGTAATCCGGATGGTCCCACTCTGACCACTGGTACACTGGCTCTTGGATCTCCAAGGAGTTGCAAACTTAGCCTCTGCCTGAGGCCACCCAGCAGGAGCTATGGAGAGATCTGCAGATTCCTCTTCTTTGTTTGGGTTTTGGAGGTGCCCAGATGAGGCCCAGCTGTGAAGCAATGCAAGCTGCTGTGGGGCTTTGGGCCTTCTTTTGGAAGTTCTGGGGCTCTCTGACCCAGCTGCAGTTTGTTAGGTAATTTTAGATTGCAAAGGGCCAGGCCATTCATATGCAAAAGCCTCTGCGCACAGCTTGGGTGGGGCGGGGTCTCAGGGGATCAACAGGGCAGAGCAAACAGCTATGGCTGACCTTCAGCCCTGCCCTAAGAGGCCCCCGGGTCTCAGTGTCCCGTGGTAATTGCTGCAAGCACCTCTGCGAGAAAGCCACACTCAAGTTCTGCCTGAAGCCAGACAGTCCAGTTTCTCCCTGTATGAGTCTGGGTCCCCAGAGTCTCGCCCGTAACTGGAGTTCAGAGCAATCTGGAGCTTGTGTCTCCCTCCCGCTTGAAAAAGACAACCACATACTCAGTTGCCAGCCCTTTCCGAGCTTTCGGGTCTCGGTACCTCTGCACTTTACTTCCACACCTCCTCTGAGTCTCAGTGTGCTTTTCTCTTTCCTTCTATTTGTAGAATTTCCACAGCAGGCCTTCCTGTGGTTCTGGATGATGTCCGTTTTGTCTTTTAGTTGTAGTTTTGAAGTAATTGTGCGAGGCAGCAATTTCAAGTGTTTACCTATGCCACCATCTTGGTTTCTCCAAGAATATATTTTTTAAAAAGAAAAGTCCAGCACTAATAATCAAAGACCTGCATTGACTCTTGGCTCTGCTACTTTCTGTTGTGTTGTAAACCTCGGACAATTATCTCAACCCTTAGCCCTTATTTCCCTGGTATTTCAGATGGGGAGCAACAGTACCTATCTCACATAATTTTTTAGGCCTAATACCAGCTAAGGGTTTTTTCTAAACCCTTCAAAGTTACCCCATAGATTCTTGTGGGCTGGATTTCTGTGATGACGCCACAGATCCTGAATAAATGGAGCACATGTTTCTCTGTTCCTTTTATTAATTCCAGGATCAACACTGGGAAAAATCAGGTCCTAGGTAAAGTCTGTTAACAAAACTAAGCCAGCCCTGGCCCGGTAGCTCATTTGGAGCATCCTCCCCATGTGCCAGGGTTGCAGGTCCAATCCCCAGTCAGGCACATACAATAATCAGCTGATAAAAGCATGAGTGGGTGGATCAGCAAGTTGATATTTTTCTCTTTCTCTCTCTCCCTTCCTTCCTCTGTCTCTAAAATCAATAAATTAAAATTATATATATACTAGAAGCCTGGTGCATGAAATTCATGCATGGGAGGGGGGAAAAGGTTCCTCAGCCTGACCTGTGCCCTCTCTCAATCCAGGACCCCTTGGGGGATGTCCATTGGGGATCGGGCCTAAGCCAGCAGTCAGACATCCCTCTCACAGTCCAGGGGTCTCAGTCTGGGACCCTTGCTCTTTACCGCCCATCTGCAGCAGAGGCAGGTGAGGCTCCTGCCATCACTGCTGCACTCACCAGCCGTGAGCTTGGCTTCTGGCTGAGCAGCACTCCCTCTGTGGGAGCGCACTGACCACCAGGAGGCAGCTCCTTCATTGAGCGCCTTCCCCCTGGTGGTCAGTGCACGTCATAGCGGCCGGTCATTCTGCTGGTTATTCCACCGTTCAGTCGATTTGCGTATTAGGATTTTATTATATAGGATTCAAAACTAAGCCAAAAGGGTTGAAAAGAACTTAGAAAAAAAGAGTGAATTTACAAAGCTGAATGTTGGGAACTTGCCTTTTAATTCTCTAATCAGATAGAAACAAGACAAGAACAGCACTAGACTCTAGCCAATTAGAACCAAGCCAACAGCCTGGACGCCCCAACTTAGAACTTAGGCATTGCACCTTTGTTGTTGTTGTTGTTGTTGTTTAATATATTCTTACTAATTGTTAGAGAGCGAGGAAGGGAGAAGGAGAGAGAAACATCGAGAGCCCACATCTTGGGCATGTGCCCTGATGGGGAATCGAACCGGCAACCTTTGATGCATAGGATGGCGCCCAAGGAACTGAGCCACACCCACAGGGCACACCTTTGTTGTTTTTGCTTAGTAAGTAGCAAGGAAAGGTTGGAGTACGGATGAAGAGAGAACAAAACTGTGATAGCAGAGGTCAAAATTAGTGAAGAAAGAAAATAATAGAGAATAATCAGCCTCTGTCTTCTGTGGGGATGAGCTGCTCCTGGTGGACCCCAGGTGCTGCTCCACACCCACCCCCCACCCCCTACTTGGCAGCTGCTCTAAGCAGAGCCAGACAATCACGGAGCTCATTCTAGACACCCTCAACCCTGAGGTGCCCAGAAACCACCTATGTCGAGGGTGGATGTAGCAAGCCTGTTAATACCATACTAAAGTACCTACCCTTTTTTAAAAAAATATATTTTATTGATATTTTACAGAGAGGAAGGGAGAGGGATAGAGAGCCAGAAACATCGATGAGAGAGAAACATCAATCAGCTGCCTCCTGCACACCTCCCACTGGGGATGTGCCCGCAACCAAGGTACATGCCCCTGACTGAAATCCAACCTGGGACCTCTCAGTCCGCAGGCCGACGCTCTATCCACTGAGCCAAACCGGTTTCGGCATACCTACCCTTTTTATTCATGCTTGTCTCCTCCAGTGACCTTAAGGACATCATTGGTCATGCATTAGAACACTCACTAGAGCAGCCGTGGGCAAACTATGGCCCACGGGCCGGATCCGGCCCGTTCGGCTGTTCTATCCAGCCCGTGGAGCCGAAAGAGCGGAGGGTTCTCTTGCTCTCCCCTCTGCTCCTTTACTTTGAATTTATATTAGTTCACACAAACACTCCATCCATGCTTTTGTTCCGGCCCTCCGGTCCAGTTTAAGAACCCATTGTGGCCCTCAAGTCAAAAAGTTTGCCCACCCCTGCACTAGAGTGTTCACTAGGCTCTTTTTTTTTAAAAGTTCTCTTAATTGGAAAAAGTCAACATACAGGCTTCTGTGAATCAGGTTTTTTCCTTATGTGTAAATGTAGCACACAGTGAGGTTCCAAATCTATTTGCTTTTGGTTTCTATGCATACTGGGCAATGCAAGTTAAAATATTCCTATCAACCTAAAACCCTGGTTAAAACGTATTCTTCTCACCCTGGCCAGTGTGGCTCAGTTGGTTGGGCATCTATTGACCTCTGCACCAAAAGGTAGCTGGTTCCATTACCGATGGGGGCCGTGTAAGAAGCAGCCTACCAATGTCGTATTGATGTTGTTGTTTTTTTTTAAAATATATTTTTTATTGATTTCAGAGAGGAAGGAAGAGGAAGAGAGAGATAGAAACATCAATGATGAGAGGGAATCATTGATTGGCTGCCTCCTGCACATTGGACCAAGCCCGCAACCCAGGCATGTGCCCTTGACCAGAATTGAACCTGGGACCCTTCGGTCCTCAGGCCAACGCTCTATCCACTATCTCACTCTCTCCCTCTCTCTAAAAAATCAGTTTTTAATAAAAAGCTCATTATTATCTGAGTCTCACTGAAATCGTAGCCACTAGCTTACGTTTTAATGTGAGAGTCGGGAGGATGTACAAAAACGTTTATGCCACCAGGGACTCTAAAACCTAAGCGAGGTGAGTACTCACAGGACAACTACAGACGGACTGTCTTATCTGTTTCTCTCTCTCTCTCTCTCTCTCTCTCTCATTGAATTTATTGAGGAGACACCGGTTAATAAGACCATATGGGTTTTGAAAGAAAATAAAAAATGAATAAATCAAATATAAAGAAATAGGAATCCTTGTATGGAAAAAAAAGAAAGTTGAGAGCAAGTGTGGTTGAAATCTACTCTTAGTAGCTTTATGAAGAGTGAGCCTAAAAGTAGTGATAACAACAAATGTGAATGTACTTCCATAGCCATTTATCAGGGGGAAATGCCTAGAATTATTTTCCCGTTTTTTGAAGAGTCAAGGGACTTCTGCTGTTAGTACTAGTTAAAAACATTTAAATGAGATATTCACACGTCTAAGAAAAACCCAGACTTGAGATAGTTAAAATAATCCCCATATACCTGAAAATGAGCACCGCATGTGCACCAAAACTTCATTTCCCTGTTTGTGGGAAGGGTGCAGCCAAGGAGGCTGCGTGGTTTCCCATGCTTGGGTGTAATTTCTCAAGAGCAGCTCAAGGGCGGCGGCTGGCTCGGCGGGACCTCCTCCAGGGGCGGATTTAGCGTCTCCCTCTGTGCTCAGTGGGCAGTTAGAGCCGGGTTTCAAGCACAGACTGAAAAATTAGTCTCCAGAGTCACGCGGGGAATTATCAAGGCCACTTGGCTCGAGGACCGAGTGCCTCGAGTGCCTGGGCCTGCAGTCTCTTCTCCCTTCGCCGGATGTGCTGCGCCGTCCATTGTCTGGGCTTCTTCATTCATGCTTACAGGACACCGTGCAGCGATGCTGGAGAGGATGCAAATGACTTAAGATCCTTCCCCACCACACGTTAATATGCACGTGTTTTCCTGCTTCTGTTGATTACAGAATCTGGTCTCAGATAGGTTTTTTTCTTGTGTGTAAATACAGCACATAGTGAGGTTCCTTTTAATAACTAAGAGGTCTGGCTTCTTGATGAGTGGAAAGAAATTATTATCCAAGACCACTCTCTAAACTCGAGGGGATCTCTTCGGCTCTTTATTATTTGCTCCAGGGGAAGTGGAGATTTAGAAAACTTGTGACCAGCTCAAAGATTCAGGCCTGGCTTTCTCCTTGCCCGCAGGGATGTTAAAAATAGCAGTGGAATTATAAAGAGGAATCTCAGCCCTCAGGAGAAAGAGGCCATACATAGCGCAGTGTGGTTTGTTCTTACAAAGCAGGACCAGACAGTGGCTCTTTCATTCCAGCAATGCCCTCAGCTGCTTCCCTAACACAGCTTCACAGTTGGTGGGACAAGATAGGATCAGCAAGAAAAAGAGAAAAACAGGGCAGAAGGGGGAAAGAAACCTAGAGAAACTGGTTTTATTTTTTTGTGTTTTTTTTTACTATTCTCAAAAAGTATACCTAACTGTGAAGAAATAGAGAGATATAACGTCCAACACTACTCTCCCTCCTTTTAAGTGGTTTGGAGTGTTCCCCACCACAGATTTCTCCCTTATCATACATATGGTTTTAAGTGTACTCACTGACTTAACATGGGCAAACCTGAAAATACAAAGTGTGTGCGTGTGTGTGTGTGTGTGTGTGTGTGTGTGTGGTAGGGAAATCACCTATTCCAGTGGTCGGCAAACTCATTAGTCAACAGAGCCAAATATCAACAGTACGATTGAAATTTCTTTTGAGAGACAAATTTTTTACACTTAAACTTCTTCTAACATCACTTCTTCAAAATAGACTCACCCAGACCGTGGCATTTTGTGGAAGAGCCACACTCAAGGGGCCAAAGAGCCGCGGGTGGCTCGCGAGCCGCAGTTTGCAGACCACGGACCTAGCCACATGCCCATTAACTAAAGACAACCACTACTGACATTTTAGGAGATCACTTTCTAGCATTTTCATACTAGAGAGGAAAAAGGAAACAAGAGGGAGGAAAATGAAATGGGAGGGACAAGGAAAACATTTACGTCATCTGCTGAGAGCTTCCTGCTGTCTGTGTAGGAAGGTCAGGTATCTAATACTCTCAGTGGAGCCAACTAAAACAATGGAAGGTGAAAAAAAGGGAATTGTGTGTTCTTGAATTTAAAAGTGATCTGTAATTTCTAACCCGGGGACTGATATTATTTGCATGTGTAATCTGGAAACTCTTGCTTCCCCTAACAACCTGGAGTTCAAGGCTGCCCACAAAGCTACATCAAAGTGAAGTAATCGATGCTGAGAGCTCTTGGCAGCCGCTGGAGGAGAGTGTGTTAGTGTGAGTAAAGAACTGAAAGATGCCAAGCGTTTTTTCATGCTTGAATGTATATAGAATTACTCGGGAAGCTGGTTAAATGGGCAGGTTTCCAGGCCCTTCCCCAGAGATTGTATCCAATTGATCTGAGGTTGGGCAGGGCCCCAAAATGTGCATTGTTAGCCTGTGTCCTGGGCAATACTCCTGCCTATCTGTCGGGGGCCACACTTCGAGAAACACTGCATAGCATTGAAATGAGCAATCACTTAAGTGTAAGGAAGAATTTCTTTTTTATATAGGCAAAAGTTTACTTAGAAAGCCACAGAGGTAGAAGAAGTGAGCCTAGAACAGTGGTCGGCAAAACTGCCGAGCCGCAGTTTGCCGCTCTGTTGACTAATGAGTTTGCTGACCTCTGGCCTAGAAGAAACGGGTTCAGGAAACAAGTTAGGGAGGCAAAAGAAGGGCCCTCAGAGCTTGGGAGAAGAATAGACAGGAAAGGTAAAGGTAACATGCCTGGGGGGGGGGGGCGGGGGGGACTGGGAAAGGTGTCAGCATTCTCCAGGTCCTGCTCCAACAGGGAGAGTGCCAGGAACAATTTTTTCAGTGAAACAGAGTTAGAATTTTGACCACAGGCCTTTACTAAATAATGTTCACTATTAATATTCCAGTGGGGATAGTATGCCGAATTTCTCAGATTTCATCAAGAAAGCCTTTTTTCTCCCCCAAGGAACATCTTTGCATTGATGTTCTGTGGAACATACTTGGCATTGCTGGTTTATTTCAGAATCACTTTCTTTTTGGATGCTCCAGTAATAAAACATAAGGAGAATCAAGAATGTTCTCTTTGGTTTGTTCCTGTAAATAAGCCATTCTCTAACCTATCAAATAAATTCAGCATGGTACTAATATATGGAAATTCCAGTGTAGTCATTGTAGGAAGAAAATATTTTAGATGAATGGGAAAGAGGTTTTACATTTCTTGCTAAACCTTGCGGGGTGGTAGCAAAAGGCTTTGGAATCTATCAGATTTCCCTCCAGTGTGCTACTAGTTGTAGATATGTGAAAGTCTACGGTCTCAGAATCTGTTTCCTCAGGCGAACTGGGGTCAATAATGCCTATCACAGTCACAGGCACTTTTGTGACGATTAAATGAGACAGCATTTGTAAAGCACTTGGGACACAATAACCCAATGTTAAACTCCCCTTATCAAAGTTCATCTGTGTAAATAGTTTATTGAAAAAGTGGATATGCCAGTAAAGACTATTTTAGTGGTGAAACTTTCATTTCTTTTAGGATCAGATAGCAAAAGAGAAGTCAGATGGGAAGGGATATTTCAATTTTACTTATATGACAGTTGAAGTTTTTGCTATAACGTTAATCCCTTTCCTTATATTATAATGCCTCCATTTAAAAGTGTAAATAATGGGCCCTAACCAGTTTGGCTCAGTGGATAGAGCATCGGCCTGTGGACTGAAAGGTCCCAGGTTCGATTCCGGTCAAGGGCATGTACCTTGGTTGCGGGCACATCCCCAGTAGGAGGTGTGCAGGAGGCAGCTGATCAATGTTTCTCTCTCATTGATGTTTCTAACTCTCTATCCTTCTCTCTTTCTCTCTGTAAAAAATCAATAAAATATTTTTAAAAATGTAAATAATGGAATTCCTAACAGTCTATATTTTACAGATGAACTACAAAAAGGTTTACTAACAATGTAAATAAAATTGAAACTAAAAATCCATTCCTTTGTGAGAACAAACAAACACTGATTATTGAGGTTTACATATAAGGTGGTTAACTTCTTGGGGTAACTACCCAATGTCTTTATTTCTAACAATAAAAGGCTGTTGGGATTTCATGGGCTTACAAAAAGCAATGTTGGGGAAGGTTTGCTTCCCACCTTCCCACCAAAGGAAGTGAGAAATATTCAAGATGCCTTTAAAAGATATTTTTGATTTATATTTTGGAATAGTCTTCGATTTACAGAAAATTTGCAAAGAGAGTACAGAAAGTTCCCATATACACACATTCAATAGAAGATTTATTTTTAAAAATAACCTAAGCACTTTGTTATACATGAACATTAATCACAACATTCTGGTAACATAATCTTGTTGACTTCGTTGTTTGCTGGCCAACCTAGGCTGGGTTTTCTTTCTCCTTGTTCTCTCTGTACCAAAGTTATCATTTCCTAACCCCACTAGATCTCGTGCCAAAACTCTGTAGGGGATGATAATACTCTCAGCACCCTTCATTCTGACTCCTGGGGGTTTCGGCATGTAACAATAAGTAGGAGACTAAATACCTTGGTGGCAGCTTGGCATTGACCCATAAATGACACTATCATTGCTGACCACCATGGGCCTCAATTAAAGGACTAACACTTAAGATCTAAGTGGGAGACATTCTGGTTCCTTCCCATTCTTCCATAAAGAACCCTTAGAGGTCTTTTGTCATGTCTTCTAGGGACTAACTTAAATTATTTCTGGGGATCATTTAAGGATTTACATCCTTAAATAAAATCTATGCTGCCCTGGCCGGGCAGCTCAGTTGGTTAGAATATCATCTGGATACACAAAGGTTGTGGGTTTGATCCCCGGTGGGGGCACATAGAGGAAGCAACCAAAGAATGCATAAATGAGTGGAACAACAAATTGATGTTTCTCTCTCTTCCCCTTCCTCTCTCTCAAATCAATAACACACACACACACAGTCTTTATAGATCAGGTTGTCTGATATGAACTTCTTAAATCAGCATGACTTTTTGCCAATCCACATTATTCCCATTATATTGATTCTAGCAGTCGCCATTAGTATAGAATCACTGAATTAGGAAGTAAATATGTTATTTTTCCCATGTTAACTCTTTATTCCCTTAATGGAGGGGCTTGGACTCAATAAAGTGAGTGGTGGATGGGGGAAAGAATTGCTTTGGAGCCAAGCAGTCACTTGCAACTTGCCACTTTGAACAACTTAATTTCTCATTAGCCTCAGTTTCCTCACCTGTGAAATGGTTTCCTTATCAAAGCTCCTGTGTCACACAAAAATTGTGTTTGATAAATCCATACACATTTCTTCTGTTAATCTGACTTTTGTCCGTCCAATTTACAGGACTACAGCCCAAGAACCTAGATGGGTACAGGAAAAATAATTTTTCCCTCCTCTGTATTAGGACAAAAATGACATAACATATAATTCAGTGACTTGTAGCAAATGGGTGTTGTCAATGAATTAATAAATTCATTATGGTTTCTTGTATATTCATCTTGTCTTCCCCACTGAAATGCAAGCTCCTCTAAGGTAGGGTATTCTTTTGTGTGTCCACAGAACTAGCACAGTACTGAATAGGGAATAAATTCCAATTGACTATATTACTGTACTCCCATTCTTCAAGTTTCCAACCAGTTTGAATTTTAATGAAAGCTACTCATGAGGTGATATTGACTCACCAAGCTCTCAAACAGTTGCAACATAAAACCACACAAATGGAGTAAAGTTTCATCTCAAAAACAACAACAGCAACAATAAAAACTCCAGCTATTTAATGAGGTTATTACAAAACTACTGTTCGTGTACTGGAATAGTTCAACACTGATGAAGATAAAGTTAAAAAGTGGTTAAGTGGAACAAACTGTGACTACACTTGGGGGTAAAGAGGATGAGCTCATGCTTAATGTGTGACCAGAAGTGTGAGTGACTCCAGAAAGAGCTTTTGGAGAAGAATAATTAACAAGACTGTTAATTAAAGTGCCATCTGTAGTCTCAAAGAATAATAACTCGTTAGCCTGAGTAAGATGTTGGTTTTTGATGCGTCCTTTCACTATTCAAACATGAGTGGGACTTGACATTCTAAAAAAATGTAATGATAGTTCACAAATTGTGAAACTCAATGGGCCTAAATGAGATATAAAGACCTCAGTGCAAACAAAAAATTAGTAAAGAGCAGAGGTAGTGGAACTGCGATGGCCCACAGGCCAAATCCGGCTGTTTTTGTTGGGCCTGAGAGCTAAGAAAGGTTTTAACATTTTTAAATACTTGAAAACAAATTTTTTAAAAGGTTAAAATTTTATGACGTGAAAATTATATAAAATTCTAGTTTCAGTATTCTTAAATAAGCTCATATTGAGACACAGCCACACCCAATCATTTACATATTGTCTATGGCTGCCAGCGAACTACAATGGCAGAGTTGAGTATGTATTGCAACAGACACCACATGGCCAGCAAAGCCGAAAATATTCACTAGAAGAAGTTTGCCAATCCCTGGTATAGGTTACAGTAGAAGTTTAAATTGAGCTCAGTAAATGACTTGAAGTAAAATATATTATTCTTAATACATCATAGATATTTTCCGTTGAATTTTATGGAATCATAATGGATTCTGCTTATTTCTACATGGCCTTAAAGGGAGGGAAGCGCCTGTGGCCCATCCATCACTGGGCACTTTGAGGTGCAACAGGGCCTATGAGTTTGGAAGATATATGAAGGTTATCCTGACAAATGTTTTCCCTAAACTTGTCATAGAGGATGGCTGTGAAAAAAGTCACTAGAAGCACAGCTGCATGTAATGAGCATATAGGTAGCTGCAGATGAATGTTCAAGTCCTTAGCTAAGGGTTATACTTTAAAACTTCTTTATTGCTTCACGTGTGGCATGCAACATTTCAGAAGGAAAAATGAAGACTTGACCTAGAAGATATGAATAGAAGCAAATGATGAAAATTAATGTTATTTGACATTGGTCACCTCACAATAAATCATGTAGAAAAAAAAGGATTCTATACAACACATTGTTTTCATATTATTTGATGTCTGAGGACACACTCCTATTTTTCTTCATTCTCACACGACATTTCCTTCACTTCTGACACCAAATTTGTAGGTGTTCCTGACACTAGCTGAGTGTCCTACAATTCAGTTCAGTTCTGACACTATCTAACTGGGGTTAGTGTCAAGTCCTACAAGACTACCCCTGGCTTCAGAGGCCTATTGCCAAGTCAGATTGTCACTTCTGACCGACCAGCCGGAAGGGTTCTTATAACCCCCTCCGTGGGGTTGATAATTTGTTAGAGGCTCACAGAACTTAGGAAAACACTTATGTTTACTGGTTTATTACAAAGGATATAGTAAAGGATACAGATGGACAGCCAGGTAAAGAAATGCAAAGAGCTGGACACAAGGAACTTCATGGCCTCTCTAGACACACCACCCTCCCAGCTTTTCCAAGTCTTTAGCAATCCAGAAGCTCTTCAAACCCTGTACTTTTTGGATTTTTATGAAGGCTTCATCATGATGATCAATGATCATTAACTCAATCTCCAGTCCCTCTGTCCTTCCCAGATTGTGCAGGGTGGGGCCAAAGGTCTAAGTTTCTAATCATGGCTTAGTCTTTCAATCCATGAGCCCACCAAGAGTAGCCTCATTAGAACATAAGACACTCACCCTAGCTGGTTTGGCTCAGTGGATAGAGCGTCGGCCTGCGGACCGAAGGGTCCTGGGTTCAATTCTGGTCAAGGGCACATACCTTGGTTGCAGGCTCCTCCCTGGCCCAAGCCCTTCTTGGGGCTTGTGCAGGCGGCAACCAATCAATGTGCTTCTCTCACATTGATATTCCTCTCTGTCTTCCCCTCTCTTTTCCACTCTCTAAAAATCAATGGAAAAATATCCTCGGGTAAGGATTAAAAAAAGAAGAAGAAGAAGAAGAACATAAGGCACTCTTATCACCCAGGAAATTCCAAGGGATTTAGGGAGCTGCGCCAGGAACCAGAGGCAGAGACCAACACATAGGTTTTCCACTATTTCACACTTGATATTGTACTCAACTGTCTACATGTTTATATGATTGACTTGCATGCAGGCTACAATGTAGTATGTATCTCATGCATAGTCATATCACCAGCATTTGGATCAGAATATGGTAAGATTAATCCCCAATGATAGGTAAATAAAAATGCCTTCCTGAACAGCTATAAACCATAACTTTTAAGAATCTAATATTAAAAACGCTCTTTCTGTAGAAAAATAGAGGTTACCAGAGCCTGGGGGGGGGGGGGGGAAGGAAGAATTGTCGTTTAATAGATACAGGGGTTTTGTTGGGGATGATAGAAAATTTTTAGGTATAGATAGTAGTGATTATTTCCCAACATTGTAGATGTATTTAATGCCGCTGAATTGTAGCCTTATGGATAGTTAAGTATAAATATATTGTTTTGTATTTTTACCACAATAAACCCTACACACATATACCCCCCAAAATCTCTTTCTGGGTTATTTCCAAAGCTTGATTATTTTCCACAAGGAACAGATTTTCTACCTGGCCCTGTGCTTTGTGTTTAGCACAGAAGGGAGAAAAAATATTTGACCTCTTTGAGGTCAAATAAAAAAAATAAACATTTTTATGGTTATTTTATTATATCTTGAGGTTAATCAATCAGTCTTTTGGAAAAGCAACAAAGTAAGTTGCTCACTTTAAATGAAAAAAAAAATTAGTCTTTAATTCTCAAACTCAAACTTCACAACTACAAACTATAAAACAAATCAACACCAGGACAAACTACCCCACCCAATAAATAAATCAGGAACCTGGAGAAGTGAAGTAGTGGTGAGAGAACTGTGAATATCTCCTTCCTCCTACTGGATTCTAAGAACTTCCTTTCCACCATTGTTTATTAGAAAGGGCCTATTTCAGCTATTTGGGCCTGAAAACTGATAATGTGACTTCTAGCAACATAGTCATTATTTAAAAATCTCACCAAAACATGACTGGATACTCAGTGGGTTAAATTAAATTAAGTATACATGGGCAGTGTGTATTTTGTGCACATTTTGTCAAATATAAACACAGCTGGACACTAACTAAAGTGCTAAGGACAGATTTTAATCAGTAATATATCATTGTAATAGGGAACAGTCCAGTGTTAACTGAACTCAACTTCGATTTATACAGAGGTGACTGGGCATTTTAAGGGAAGAATGAAGGAATAGGTGGGGTGAGGGCTCAGTAGAGTCAGGGAAATGAAAAACATGGGAAGGGTATTGGCCCCTGTGAAAACCACTTGGGTGTGTTAACTGGCACTTACGGATGTTAACAAACTTCCTACCATGTCATACCTCCACCCTCATGACCTAATCACCCGACAAAGACCCCAACTCCCAATACCATCAGGCTGGGGATTAGATTCCACCATGTCAATTTTAGGGGACACAGTCCATAGTAGTTATCACACAATTTAAGGCTTTCCTTTCCATCCATTTCTCTATCTACAAGATGAAATAAGTGTGAATCTTATTATAATGTGTTGAAAGTCATCATTATTACTACAGACAGTGATCCCTTACACTTGCCTAATACAGACCACATCACTCCTCTGCTCGAAATCCTTTTCTGGCTCTCTGCCTCATTTGGAGTAAAAATCGGTCTTTACATTAGTACACTCTTTGTCTTGTAAATAATGTTGGAATATTTCTTGGCATCTTTAGTTCCTGTGCTAACCTTTGAGCACAATTCCTGTGCTCTGCAGAATGAAGTGAATGAAACATACGCCCCACAGTTGTCTCACTATATGTTAAGTTCCACCCAGTCTGGTTCCCCTCTTCAACATTCAGCAAAATAGTAGGCTTTTAGGCTGCTCCAAGAGAGAAGAGCCTGTTGTAGTACTCATTCAGTGATATACTTAGAAGTATCTAATTTTTTACATAGGGAAGAAGGAATGCTGGTACAGAAGATAGCAATGTGAGTTCCATAGTTGGATAGGATGGGGATTTAAGGAAGTCTGCTGGTGCTGGATTAGTTTGATGTTGGTGTTATTTTATTTTTAACCTGATTTGTGTCAAAATGAGATTTCATGTTCCAGTTGCTAAAACATGCAATTTGAGTACAGTGTTTTTTTGTGTTGTCCAAGGAAGATTGAAAATCTGTAGCATGAATAGTATGTTTTTCGTTTGAAGTCTTATGAATGTATTAAATGTATTAAAAGACACACAAAAATCAGTCTCTATAATTAGCCATCAAAACCTATATGATCTCCTTTTGCTCTCCATTCTTCCCCTGGCCACTTCTCCCACACGCCGAGTACCTTCGCACCTCAGGGGCTCCCGCTTTCTGTTCTCTGCCTGGAATGTTCTTGCTCTTCTCCACATGGCTTGCTCATAGGTCGTATTATTAGAGAAGCCTTCCCTGAACATCCTATATAACACACTCTATCCCAGTGGTTCTCAAAGTATGTTCCTGGACCACAGCATCAGCATCACGTGGGAACTTGTTAGAAATACAAACTCTCAACCCTTCCTTTCAGGGAATACACTGATGATTTAAAAAACAAAAACATAAAACCCACCTCTCTCCATCAGGCTAATAATCTTTCCAGCCTGGTGTTTATTTAGACTTTGTCAGAAACCATAGTAACAATCTCAAAAGAACTGAGGAAAAAACACTGAACCTTAGGGTTCATCTGGTCCAACCCCCTCATTCTCATTCTACAGATGAGGAGAAATGAATGCAGAAAAACTGTGGGACCTGCCCCCAGCCAGTCCGTGGCCCCGGAACCTAAGTCCTCAGAGGTTATTCTCTCCCCCCCCAACCCCCCGTCCCCACTCTCTCGCTGCAGTGCTCCTGATAACCTGCAATTTATCTAGACTCTCCTCAAATCCGTTCAGTTTCACATCTTGACCATGCTGCATTATCAGGATGTTTATAACCTGATAATTTATAACCACTGCAAAAAATCCATGGCTAGCCAAATGGGCATCGATAAAAACTCTGTTAACCACCCTGACCGGTTTGGCTCAGTGGATAGAGCGTCGGTCTGCGGACTGAAGGGTCCCGGGTTCGATTCTGGTCAAGGGCATGTACCTTGGTTGCGGGCACGTCCCCAGTGGGGGGTGTGCGGGAGGCAGCTGATCGATGTCTCTCTCTCATCGATGTTTCTGGCTCTCTATCCCTCTCCCTTCCTCTCTGTGAAAAATCAATAAAATATATTTAAAAAAAACAAAACTCTGTTAACCACTTTAGTCTATAATAAGCACAATTTTTCATTTCAAAATGGAAGTAACTTATAGTCCCATACTTATATGATAAAAAGTTGATTACTACATGCTTATATAAAAAACTTTTATTCCTACCACCTAGACACTTAAAATGTTAAGAGTATATATTTCCAGACATTTTACATTAAAAAAAGTAATACAGCCCAACTGGCATGGCTCAGTGGTTGTGTCGACTTATTAGGAAGTCAAGGTTTGATTCCCAGTCAGGGCACATGCCTGGGTTGTAGGCTCAATCCCCAGTGGGGGCATGCAGGAGGCAGCCAATCAATGATTCTCTCTCATCATTGATGTTTCTCTCTCTCTCTCTCCCTTCCTCTCCAAAATCAATAAAAATATATTTTTAAAAAACCTGTATCACTAAGGTTCCGTATAGTTAGAAAAAAAAGTAATACATATAGGGGGAATAAATGGTGATAGAAAAAAAATAAAGGGAAAAAAGAATTGAAAGTAATATACATTCTTCCCCCCCAAATTCAAACCTGACAAATACGTATAAAGTACAAAATAAAAACACCCCTTCTTTACCTCTGCCCTTTCAGTGAGCAGAATTCTTAGATGGCCCCCAAGATTTCCTGTCTTGGTGTATAGGCCTACATAATCCCTGAGATTGTGACTATGATGGACTTTATTCTCATGGTTGGGTTATGACATAGTACAATCAACCTTGACATAGGAAAATATCTGAGTGGCCTTGATCTAATCACATGAGTCCTCTAAAATCAAAGAGGTTTTTTTCTGGATGGTGACAGAAGAGGAAGTGAGAGGTTTGAAGTGTGAGATTAGGCACACTCGAAGATGGAAGGAAATTCCAAGAGTCTTAGGAACTCTGTGTCAGACACTGGGAGAAATGTCAACTGTGTATTTCTTATTATAAATCACAGTATCACAGCAACCCGAATGGGCTTGGAAGTGGGCTCTTCCCATCGCCCTCTGAGGAGAATGCAGCCTGGCTAACAACTTGATTTCAGCCTGTGTTCACGGAGCACAGAACGCAGGCACCCTGGGCCAGACTCTTCGCCTACAGAAACTGTGACTAATAGTGTTAGTTTTAAGTCGCTGACTTTGTGGTAATTTGCTACACAGCAATAGAACACGAATAAAAACCCAATCCTACTTCTGAAGAGGTAATTACTTTACACACTTTGAGGTTATTTGAAAATATCCTTTTCCAGATATTTTAATTCATATGTAAGTACATATTTAAATGAGATCATTGCTATTATTTGCATCATGTTTTCTTCATTTAATATGCTGCTGGCATCTTTCCAGGTAGCCCTTGGGTATGTTTTATAAAACATATTTCTAGAAGCTTTGTCAAGGTGTATGTCACTAAAATTTTGGAAGAGACTGTCAAATTGCCTTAAAAAAAAAAAAAAGACTATGTTGATTTCCAGTCCCACCAAAAGTATGAGTCCCTACTTCCCTACGTTCTCTCCTTTACTGGATATTCTCACTCTTTAATAATGTTCCCTGCCCACTGGTATTTTTTTTATAACCAACAAGTTTAGAGTCGAGTAAAAACTTACCACTATAGTCTGTTTTTATTTATTAAGCATTATTAGAAGTCTAGGAATGTAGCTTAATAGTGATCTTTATACTTAAATGCACATAAACTAGGGTACAGTTACTGAAATTTGGCCTACCTATTGATTAAGCAAGTATTGTTTCTAGATATAAATATCTATTTTGGAAGAATCTCAAATTTTTCCTGAGTTTTGGCAGAATAGCTTTTAAAATCAATTTGCATTAACTTTTTTAAACCTCGGAAACCCAAAACTTTTTTAAAATCTCTATTTGTTACTTGAATTACTTAAAAGTCCAAAAGTATGATCAGCCAAAACTGGTAAACAACCAAGAAGTCCTTCAGACATCTTGCTATAAACATCTGTGTGCTGGAATTTGTGTGGACATGTTTTCAACTCTCCAAAGACATTTTAGTTTCTATTATCTATTCCTGAAATTTAATGAGATTGCACAGCCAGTCATCAAGCATGATTAATCTGCCAATATAGTGTAACTCAAAGAATAAGTATTACTTCACCCGCTCATCCCTCTGTGGAAATGGAAAATGGTTCTCAGCGGAAGGCCCTTTGAAAAATGACGCATTCTAGAGAGAACTGAACCTGCGCCTGTCTGCCTGGCTGAAGAGCAAAGTACCTTCTCTTCCATTCTGGGTCTGGAGAAATGTCCTTCAACATTGCTCTGAATTTAGCATTTAACTGGTTTTTCAAGTCTTAAATTCATTCCACAAGCATTTGCTGGACAAGTGTGTCCTAATCAGTGTTTGAGACTGTCAAGATGGACTTGGGGCTTTCCACAATAAAGCCTTAAACTGTGTATCCACCTTTGTTTATTCTAGAACAGGGTTTCTCAACCTCAGCACTACTGATACGTTGAGCTAGAATTACACGTAATTCTTTGTTGTATGGGGCTGTCCTGAGCACTGTAAGGTATTTTACAGCATTCATAGCCTCTACCTATTCAATGCCTGAGGCATCCCCAAGTCATGACAATAAAAACTGTCTAGGCCCTGGCTGGGTAGCTCAGTTGGTTAGAGCATCATCCTGATAGGCCAAGGTTGCAGGTTTGATCCCTGGTCAGGGCACATACAGGAATCAACCAATGAATGCATAAACAAGTCAATGTTTCTCTCTCTCTCATCAATAAATCAAAACAAAGTAAATAATAATAATCTTTTAAAAAAATGTCTCCATGCATTGATAATTATTTCCTGGGAGAGGTGGGTGAAATCACCCCTGGTTGAGAACCACTGTTCTAGAAAAACACAGGATTACTGAATTTTCCTTAAACAAACCATGAATTTACATATATTGAATTACTGTTTTCCCACCTTGAATGACAGTACAAATCCTTTACACCTTTTAAGGCCCGTATCCTCTGTGAGGGTTACCCAGGCACAGGGAATCTAGCAGTAAACCATATATGTATATACCTGCTTTCTCCAGGCCTATGTGGCTGTGGGTAGGGACGGATTATTAAATATTCACTATAATCCGTGTATAAGTACAAACTAAAACAAATATCCTGAAGGAAGACAATAAAGAATGTGGTTCTATAAACAGTTATGCAAAGGAAATTGTTGTAGTTTTGGGGGATAAGGGAGCAGAATGTGAGGAGAAGGTCAGGGCATGCTGCCCTGAGACGGTGATGGAGGGAGATCTGAGGAACCTGTCAGGTTTAATAGAAGTGAGGGGCTCACCCAGGCCCTAGTTAGTGGATCCCCAGACACTGTTGCTCTGCAGGAACTGATAATCTAAGGGAGAGAGGGTCATATCAAGAGTACTTTCCATGTGGCAAATGACAGGCAAGACATTGCAAAAGGGATGGAGAAGCACAGAGGAGAGCCCTTACCCAGGTCTAGGGGATTCAGGAAAGACCTCTAGAGAGTGTCGCTCTCACTTCCCAGGTGCAGAAACTGATCCTCATGCACATGCCCAAGATCACAGAGCTCATGAGAAACAGACCTGATTCAATCCCAAGCCTCCAACCCCAATGCCACGTTCTTTCCACTCTTCAGCTTCCTCCCTGCAGCACTTTGCTCATTTCTCCTCTTTAGCACAGACTTCATCCTAACGTGTGTTGCATGGCAACACTTCCCATAATTCTGGGACAGTACATGTAATTTTGCTTAAATACTATTCCATTATGATTTCATGGGTCAAAGGTGATTTGGAAAATTATCAGCGTTTAACTACATTATCTAGCTGATTAGAAAGACTGTCAGCTCCTTGTCAAAGGCTACTGAGCAATAAATGCTTAAGAATGGTTATCAGTTTTCTCAATTATAAACTGTTAGGGTAACTGTAAGGATTAAATTCATTAATGTGCATAGGCCATCCAGCACAGTGCTGGTATAGGTCTGAGCTCAGCTGTAATTACTGAATGAGAGGATGACTGATGGGTGGGTGGGTGAATGAATGGAGAAATAGGGCCTATGTTTGTTCTCAATGAGCTCTCACAGCCCTCACCACCCCCTACTTGTTTCTAAGTCAATCTCAGTTATAAGTGTGATCCACTCCCCTTTCAAGCCACATTAAATGTCATTTTCTATTTGCTAAGCAGACATTAGGGCAATGATGTCCAGAATGTTCCCTGGCCCCATTAAGGCTGGTGTATAATCCTCATTCCTAGTCAAACCTAAAAAAAAAAAAATCAAATAAGAAAACACAGTCCAAAATAGAAAGAGAGACCAGGGCCCATTAGGAGGGCTGCTGGAAAACGCGTGAATTTTGGAATGATTTTTAATACCAAAGGAAGATTTTTACAGTTGATTCATTTTTTTTAAATATATTTTTATTGATTTCAGAGAGGAAGAGAGAGGAATAGAGAGCCAGAAACATCGATGAGAGAGAAACATCAATCAGCTGCCTCCTGCACGCCCCCAACTGGGGATGTGCCCGTAACCAAGATACATGCCCTTGACTAGAATCGAACCTGGGACCCCTGAGTCCGCAGGCCGACGCTCTATCCACTGAGCCAAACCGGTCAGGGCTTACAGTTGATTCTTAAAGACAGCATTCATGTGTCAGTAGAAAAAATATATGAAAGGTGAAACATATTGCATTCCCATATTCCCTCTCTATTCATTCAACAAATGTTTATTGACCATCGACTATGTGCCAGGCACCAGATTTCATGGTAAAAGGAAAAAAAAAAAAAAGAGAGAGAGAGAGAAAGTCTACAAGGTCTCTGCTGTCATGGAGTTTACATTTAGTAGAGGAGACAAAGCTGAAACAGTAGCCAAGTGAATAAAATAATTACATGTTGTGAAAAGTGGTAAAAAGGAAACAAAGAAAGGGCTGTAATGGAAAATAACAGGGAAGCTTCTCAGACAGACTCCTCAGAGAATACAGCAGATGGAATGACACCTGAGGGAGGAGGTAGAGCCAGCCATGCTTGAGTCCTGCCCTTCACTCAGCTTACCAACTCCTGGGCCATTTATGCTGTAAAACAAGTTATGTGAGCAAAATATTCCTGCACTGATTGCTTCATTTCATGATAATCAAAATAAATTGCATTTTCCCCAATTTTCTAAAATATATTTTTATTGATTTCAGACAGGGAGAGGGAGAGAAAGATAGAAACATCGATGAGAATCATTGATTGGCTGCCTCCTCCATATCCCCAACCGGGAATCAAGCCTGCAACCCCGGGCATGTACTCTGACCAGGAATTGAACCAGTGACCTCTCGGTTCATGGGTTGATGCTCAACCACTGAGTCACATCACTGGGCTATAGTTCATTCCTCTTTACTGCTGAGCAGTTTTCTACTGTACTGTACCATCATCTGTTTATCCAGTCACCTGTTGATGGACATTTGGGTTGTTCTCAGGCTTTGGTGATTACAAATAAAGCTGCTATGAACATTTGGCCCCAAGTCTTTGTGGACACATGCTTTAATTTCTCTTATTTCGTAGAAGTAGTAATATGGTAAATGTATGTTTAACCTCCTTAGAAATTGCTAAACTGTTTTCTTAAGATATTGTAGCATTTTATATTCTCACTAGCCATGTTATTTACAACTGCTTGCCCAAAGTTGGTACTATCTTTTTAATTTTAGCCTTTTTAGTGTGTGCATGGTGATATCTCAGTGTGATTTTTATCACCTTAATTCATGAAGGATATTTTCTTTTTTTTTCTTTTTTTTTTTTTAAAATATATTTTATTGATTTTTTACAGAGAGGAAAGGAGAGGGATAGAGAGCTAGAAACATCGATGAGAGAGAAACATCGATCAGCTGCCTCCTGCACACCCCCCACTGGGGCCGTGCCCGCAACCAAGGCACATGCCCCTGACCGGAATCGAACCCGGGACCCTTCAGTCCGCAGGCTGACGCTCTATCCACTGAGCCAAACCGGTTTCGGCCATGAAGGATATTTTCACTAGATAAAGAATTCTGGGGAAAAAAGGAGACATATGTACTACTATTTGTAATATTTCAAACAGAATCTCTTATTATCAGAAAGTCAAAAAAAAAAAAATTCTGGGTTGTTCAGGTTTATTTCAGCACTTCAAGTTGTTGTTCATCTATCTCTTTGCTTCCCGCTTTCTGATGAGATGTCCACAGTCATTTCAATCGTTGCTTCTTTATATGTGCTCCCCTATTTTCCTCTGAGCACTTTCAGTTTTCTTCTCAACCTTTGTTTTTTAGCAGTGTGACTATGATAGGTCTTATTATCTTTCTTGGGTTTCACTGAGTAAATTGTCTCTGTCCTTCACCAATTTGGGAAATGTTCAGCCACTATTTCTCCATAATATATTAACCAACGTAGGGAAAAAAAGGAGTTCTACCTACAGCTTTCACTTACCTTTTGCAACAGAAACTAATCTGTTGTTGTCTGACAGTGAGGGTCATCTTTCCACAGAAAAACTCTTTTTGAGTCGATTAGTCAAAGATAGCACAGAGACACACTAACTCATCCTTCATCCATTCACAGGTACTGTTTTAGGTGCTGAGGACAGAATAATGAACAAAACAATAATAGTTAATTCTTAAAGAATGTAAGGAACATTTAAATATATATATTAGCTTATTTAATCCTCATTATAACTCTATAAATAAGTCATATCCCCATTTTACAGATGAGGAAGCTGAGATTTAAATATGTTTAAGGTTACATAGCTAGTAAAAACCAGAAATAGACTCTGAACTTAGCTAGTTGAGCTCTGGAATGTGCACTTTCAATCCGTACTTCTTTACTTGCCAAAGGATAGGCAGCCTTTATCTTTAACCATGTGAGTACTAGGCAAATCACTCATTCTGACACTTTTCCTTATCTATAAAATTAGTGGGATTCACTAGATGAAAACTAAACTCTCTTCCAGCTTGGAGAGTTTATTATTGTAGACCTTGAGAGCAAAGGCAGGTAGAGGTTAACTAGAATTAATTAAATCAAATATGGAAATAATACCTATAATAATAAAAGTATAATATGCTAATTAGACCGGACATCCTTCTGGATGACCTTCAGGAAGAAGCCGGGGCTGTGAGGGAAGCCTGGGTCCCGGGTGCCAGAGGGAAGCCGGTGCTGGCAGCAAGGGGAAGGAAGGCCTACTCTTGCATGAATTTCGTGAATCAGGCCTCTAGTAATACTATATAAAAAAGGACAGTAGTCACTATTCCAGAGCGAATCCACATATATATACAAATTCATGGAGAGATCATCAATAGTTTTTATGCATATGATGGCTTTCAGATTTTTTTTTTCATTTTGAATGTGTGTTAAAAAAAAAAAGAAAAAGAAAAAGAAAGTGACCTAATAGCTACCATAGTGCTTCCCCACTTACTGAGACCTGGTTTTCCCTTTTCATTGATGAGTATGTGTCATGCTGTTTCCATACAATCATATAAAAGAGTTGTGTGTTTTAAAAAAATAATAAGACTGCAAAGTTCTTTTTGCAGCAAAAGCAGCTTGCCAGTAGATATACCGGAAGCAGATGGTACTAGAAAAACAGAAGAGATGACATAGCAACAATTCAAAAGATACCAAATTAAAACATTTTTTAAGGATGGAAATTCAATCTTAAAAAGTACAAGGATATGATAGGACTTTAGAATTAGGAGGGACTATTTATGCTGCCTTTGATTTTTAAAAATCCTAGTTTAAAAATAACTTTTTAAAACATATCTAACTTCATAATATTTAAAACACAGTATCTTTAAGATCTAAAAATGGAGCTGATCAGGAAATTAATAAGTAACCCTAAAATGCAGAGATGTTAAACACAGAAATCAAAGCAAGGTCGCTGTGGGCCCTGGCTGGGTAGCTCAGTTGGTTGATAAACTAAGATTGCAGGTCGATTCCAGTCAGGGCACAAAGAAGAATCAATCAATGAATGCATAAATAAGTAGAACAACAAATCAATGTGTTTTTTTCTCTCTCTCCCCTGCCTCTCTCTCTCTCTCTCTCTAAAGTCAATAAATAAAAAATGAAATAAAATAAAGCAAGGTCATTATGGTATTTTCTTAGTAAAGAAACTTCATTCTATGACAAGATTCTAGTTCATGAGGACTCTCAAATAACAAAATAGCAAACAACAATTAAGATCTATTAAAGGATTATCAGGAGCTGGGCACTGTGTTAAGTACTTTACATTGATTGTCTTATCCTCACCACAACCCTAGGAGGTAGGTATTATTTATTATTATTGCACTTTATAGATATGAAAACCCAGGCTTAGAGAGGTTAAATCACTTGCCAAAATCCCATCGATAGCTGTGGTAGAGCCAACAGAGATTTGAGTGAAGGCTTTCTGACTGCCTCACCCTGAAAGCACTACTAGTATACTATATACATAACGGATAAAAACAAACAAAAAAGAAAAAACAGAAACTCCCTGCCAATTACTGTTCTAACTTGGTGCAAAAAAACATGCTCAGCACTTTTCTTATCTAATTTTCATAGTAGTCTCAGGGATAGGAATTGTCGTCCTCTTTTTATGGATGAGGAGGCTGAAGCTTAAAGAGGCCAAATAACTTGCCCAGAGCCATTCAGCCAGTAAGTGATGGATCCAAAAGTTGGATCCAGGTCTGCCTATCTCTGAAGCCCCAATGGTTTTCACAGGCCCCTGGGAGGGTGGTGGGAATCACAGTGAATACCCCAGACAGATATGTCTTGCTCTTTGTACCTGTCCAGGGAGGAGCAAAATCCCTCTCAAACCTTTTTTTTCAAGAGCAATCACCCAAAACACTCATGCTCCAAGGTTTCTACTCCCAGTTTCTACCTAAACAAGGTGAAGCCCTCTCTATTTTGAGCAGGTTTCCCTTCTGCTGTCTTAGTACCGCCCCCCGCCCCAGCCTGGGTCCCTCCTGGGTGCTCAGAAGCACCCTAGGCTTACCTGGTTCCAGCACTCACACTCCCCTAGAATCATCTGTTTACTGTTAGTGTTCCCCCTCCCATGTCTCCAGGGCTCTGCCGCACACACCATCCAACATGATTGTTTTTTGTCTCCTCAATGTCTAGCTAAGTACCTGGCACACAGCAGCTGCTCACTGAATGTTGATGATGGATGAATCAAGACTGACTTCTGAAGTCCTGTACAATTACCAACTGAATGCCATCATAGGAAAGTCCCTGCCACTTACAGCACACACACACACTGTCACATGTATTTGTGAATCTATAGTTTTATACTTAAGTGAAATGGACCAAATAGTACTCATTACTAGAATGAATAATGATAATTGATAGAGTAAATTTTTCTATATTTTGAGCAGAGTTTTCTTTTTTTCATTTTTTTTAAAGAGCCAATAATTATTTTCTAATTATAATATGCACTAACATTTGTAAAATTGCATGTTCAGGTACATTTTCTCACTTCATCCTAATGGTCAGTTCTGTGAAATAGGTACTATTAGTTTTTTTGTGTTTTTTTTTTTTTTTTTTACAGTAGAATACCAAGTTCAAGCGTGATTTATTCAAAATCACACAGCTAATAAATAAGATTGCTGGGAATAGACTCTAGCTCTTTAGTCCAGTGTTCTTTCAATTATGTCACCTATGAAGACAGAAATACTGAAATGCTGTCTATAAAATGTGTATTCATCAAAAATAGTGAGGGAAGGCTATCCTTTCCTTCATACCAAATGAAAGAGCATCTATCCTGATAGGCACTGGCTTTGGAATCATGAGAAGAGTAATAGAAATACCTTTAGTTTTCTTTAACTTCCTGGCATATTCTTCAGACTTCTCTAAACCCCTAAAAGGAAAGTAACACTTCACTATATAACCCCTCTGCAATTTTTTACTATGTACATATATAACCTATTTCAAAACTTCCTATATAATAAAAGGCTAATATGGAAATTATCCCCCTCAACCAGGAGTTTGACCTGGAGTTCGACCAGGGGTGGGGCAGCTGGCCAACTGCCCGTGGCCATGCCCCCAATCGGGGTGGGGGGTGATCGGGGGCGGGACCTGCCCACCAACCGTCCTGCGGCCTGCCCGGCCGACCTCACCCGTACACAAATTTGTGCACTGGGCCTCTAGTTTAGAAATAAAAAGATACCAATGAGTTTATTTTCTCTACTCTCAAGTTAATGTCACAAGGCAAACCAATTGAGAGCAGGTGTTGTCCAAAAAAGCTTATGGAAACACAATTTTAACTAGATAATTGAGTGCCCCCATGTGATTTTATGTCATTGAATGACTTTAGAATTGTGAGGTAGGTACTGAGGTTGAGTCATGAACAGCCCGGTTACAGATGCACTGAGAAACCAAGAACTACTGGCTATCACAGCTCTGTAAGCAGCAGAACTGAATGCCTGGTTTCCTGACTTCAATGCTACTACTTAGACCTGCTAGAAAAAGTTAGGACTAGCTCTCTGGTCAGATTCCTGGGTTCCAAAGCTGCTCTACTGGGCCCTAATGTACTCACAAGAAAATATCTCCAAGAAGTATTAAGTGAAAAAAGCAAGGTAATATATTGTATTTTACCATTTTGTGCAAAAAAAAAAAGTGAAACTTTAAAAAATAATATGTCTGCATTTGCTTATTATGCATAAGCTATCAGTTGCCTTATAAGTCCCTCCATCTGCAAAATGAGAGTGGTGGGGTTACATTAAATACTGCAAATGTTAGAATAGTGCCTGGTACACTGAATGAAGTACCATTTTACTTGGATTCTCAAGCCAAATATTCCATTTTAAAAATATTTTTTTTCCCCAAAACTGCTGTTTGTTGTAGCAGCAGTTGAAACAGGTGCTAACAGCAAGTGGATCTTGTCGCCTTTGGGGGCTGTGACTGTGCCCCTCAAAGTGAATTGGAAGGTTCTACACTCCTGGTGGTAAAATAAAATTTAATAAAAAAAAAAAAATTTTTTTTATTGATTTCAGAGAGGAAGGGAGAGGGAGAGATAGAAACATCAATGAGAGAATCATTGATAGGTTGTCTCCCCCACGCCCACACTGGGGGGAGGGAGCCCGGAACCCAGGCTTGTGCCCTGACGGGGAATCAAACCCTGACATCCTGGTTCCTAGGTCGACCAATGAGTTACGAGGGCTGGGCTTAAAAAATAATTTTTAATTGGCACGGGCAAGATGAAAACGTGGCCAACCACAGCAAAATGTAATTACTTAAAGCTGCTTTAAATTAGGTCCAATCGAGTAATTAGCCAATATTGAAAGATGCTTGGTGAATCACAATTACAGATATCAAAGAACTAGTAGTGTTTACCTTTCTACTAAGTAAATTAATAACTAAAATCGTTGTTGTTGTTTTTTTTAAAAAAATAGGGTCTTGCATATGTTCTCTACAATGTATTTTAACAGTTTGCTACTCTAGTATGAACAATTTTAAGAAATATCTTAAGCAAAATTCGACCTTAGGTTTTGACCCAAAAGTACATTTACAAGTCTCAACAATGTTACTGTTACCGTTTTAACATCTAAAAGGCATACTGTATCTGCTCTAAAGTCGTAGGGGAAAATGATTATGGATTAGGATTATGTTCAAAACATAGGGTAAGGGAAAGAGCTTTAAAAAAACAAGTATATTTGCTTCAATCCTTTAGAGGCCAAGCCACCCTGACGAAAACCGACCCCCACCCTGAGCCACGTGGGGTTTTCTGCCTCCTCCCCGGCGCTTCCTTCCGCACTCGGAGCACGAAAGAAAGTGACCTCAAGGTGGGGGCGTGTCCGGGGGCGGATCGGGGTGACCCGGGCTCCTGGCCGATCGGAGCCATCCGGGCTCGAGCTGCCAGGCTCCATGTCGCAGGTCCTGGCCTGCCCACGCGTGTCCGAGCGCCCGGGAAGCGTGGACCGCGCGGTCGGGGGAGCGGGAGCGAGGGAAGGGCCGCCCCAGCCCGCCCCGCCCCGCCTCCTCGGAAGCCGGGTGCGGCCGGGGCTGCTCCGGGACCCGCGTTCCTGTCCCGCTGCGGCCCCGATGGAGACCGGAAACGTGAGCACTGCCGCGACAAGAGGCTGTGGCCAGTGTCCAACCTTAACTCACCTTATGGCTCAAGGTCCCCGCTCCCGACCCCCTGCCCGAGGCTGGCCAGTATCGCGACGAGAATAAGGGCGCCCACTCAGTGGTGCCAGTAGGTTACTAGGAAAATGCAAGGAGGAAAAAAGAATTTGCGAGAGACGCTAGGGAAAAAAAATATATAGAAAAGGGTTTTTGTTGCTAGAAAAAGATGTATTCTAGGGAAACGCTTACATGGCCTAGTTTCTTTCATGAAAACTATCGCGAAGTTAAACTGAGAAGGCTAGAAATCTCTTAAGAAAGAGAAAAACCTGATTTTTAGAAGTTTATATCTACAAAGACTGGTAAACCAAGAAAACATAGGAAGGCTATTCCAAGACTTCTTTCATTAAAAAGGGAGGTGGAGAGGCATCTGATTGTGAGAACTGAAAGCCGACTAGAACTAGATCCTACAATAAAATAGAAAGTAGGCACACATTTGCTTTTAACTGCTTCCCAACTGTTTTATACATTAGCTCTGCTCTTCCAATTTGATTGTGGTTCCTCTCCAGGAAGAGTCTTTTGCACATGCCACAGAGCTTTGCCTAGCACTGGACACGGCAGATTCTCGAATATTTGTTAGTGGATTGGCTGGAGATGTTGCAAAGATGTTCTACACATGGAAGAAGACATCATAATGATCTCGTGATTAGCTAATTTTAAAAAAGGTGTTTCCTTCAAAGGAGTATTTCTGAGTCTGCCCAGATTGGCAACCAAAAAGGCCCCATCCAGTTTCCTAGGCGACTTTTGAGAAGCAGTGATTTCACACGGGGTGGGTAACTTTGCTGATGCCGTCTCTACGTGAGATCATGTGGAAAGGCTGAATTTGAACATTCCTTTTAAATTGCTCACGCATGCAATCCAATGAGTGTACAACTAACTGGAAAAAAATGTACCACGAGGATGACACACCACCAGGGTCCTTTCAGTGTAATAAAACTAGAAGTAGAAGGAAGGCAAACTGTAAGATTAAAGTCGATTCTACACTGAAAAACTGGACTGTGCGGTGAACGTGTGATACGGGCTTTGACTGGAACAGGCCAAGTGGCCAACCCGGTAGCATATCCGCGGGGCTCGCGGCCAGAGTCGCCCGCTCACGATCCCCTAAGTGCGACGCGCGGGGCTCTTCAGCTGGGAGGGGCGTCGAGGGCAAAGGCGGGGGAGGAGCCAGCCGCGTGGGGCTGCGCGACCCTCAGAGGAAGCAGTTCCAGGGTTGGTCCCCGCCCAGACCTGCGAGAGGACAAAGGTGAGCACGGAAGGTGTCTAGCGGGGTGAAGGGATACCCCAATCTCGAGATCACATCGTTGCAGTTAAACCAGGAACGGTAGAGGGAAGATCCCGAGCGTCCCCGCCCCACCGTCTCCTCGCCGTCCCATCCCCCAGCGGCTGCCGGGAGTAATTCATACAAAAGGGGGACTCGCCTGGGCCTCGGGAAATCCCAGGGACCGTCGGTAAACTCGCAGAATCCAGGCACTGCGCGTCCCCGCCCCTCGCCCCTCGCGCTCGTCGTCACCGGGGTCGGGAGGAGCATGCGCGAGGAGACGTGTGTTCTTCAGTGGGCGAGCGCACATCGCCCACGGTCCCCGGACGGCGGGGGGAAGGGACGGCGCTCGCGCGGGCGCCGGGCGGCGGTGGCGCGGGGTGAGCTGGGAAAGTCTGTCGTGTGCTGGCTCCGCCCTGTTCCCCGAGGGTGGGGGCAGAGCCATATATAAGTGCCGTAGTCCTGCCGGACGTTCTTTTTCGCAACGGGTTTGCCGCCAGAACACAGGTGAGTACCGGGCGTGGCCTCCGCGGGCCGGGCCTCCGGGAGCGGGCCGCGGCCTCGCGTGCCTGTCCCCCCGCCGTGCCACGGCGCCCCTGTGCGCTATTCTGTGCCCCGAATTTCGGGCCGTAAGTTGGGTGGGAGGGTTCGAGGCCTGCGCTTTTCCAGGAGCGCCCCGAGGCCTCGTGCTGGAGTTGAGGCCTGGTTGGCGCGCCGTGCCCACCGCGTGCGAACCCCGCTCTGCCTCCTGGCCTGATACCCTAAAGCCTCCGGCCATTTCAGTTTCCAGAGAAAGCCTCTCCCGTGTTTCCCGTCGAGGTAGTTTAGCCGAGGCTGGTCGGGATCTCGGCAGGTTTTTTTTTGGGGGGGGGGCCGTCGGGTTCGCGGGGGACGGCGGCGGGGCCCGCCCGGCGCACATGGCCGGCAGGCAGCGGCCCCCGAGGGGGACGAGGAGGAGCCCGTGGCCTGCGCCTGGGACCCACCCCGCCCGCCCGCACCAGTTGCGTGCGCGGAAAGATGGCCGCTCCCGGCGCCGGGCAGGGACTCAAAATGGAGGACGCGGCCCGGCCGGGCGGGTGGGTCACCGCACAAAGGAAAGGGCCTTTCCCCCACGGCTGCCGCTTCTTGTGACCGCACCGTGTGCCGGCCCGGCACCTCGATTTCTATTCGTGGCCTGTGGAGCTGGGCCGGCTGGGGGAGGGGCCGTGCGCCATGGAGTTTCCCCACACTCGGTGGGTGGAGACCGGAGTTGGGCCAGCTTGGCGTTGGTCCTAATTCTCCTTGGAATTTGCCCTTTGATTTTGGATCTTGGCTTATTCGGAAGCCTGTGGTACAGGGGTTTAGAAGTAGTTTTTTTTTTTCTTGAATGTAGGTGTCGTGAAAACCACCATTAACTCAAACCCAAGATGGGAAAGGAAAAGACTCACATCAACATCGTCGTCATTGGACACGTAGATTCCGGCAAGTCTACCACTACTGGCCATCTGATCTACAAATGTGGTGGGATCGACAAAAGAACCATCGAGAAATTTGAGAAGGAGGCTGCTGAGGTAGGTACTTAGGTAATTACAAATGCCCGCAAGTACATTAAGGGGTACTTTTCTAGAAAATAGTCTCCCGTCTACTTCTGCATGGCATACAAGCTTAGGTATAGGCTAACATGCATGGAGTCGCTTTGCTCTAACCATGTTCCGAGAATAAGGTAAAGTTACCTGGGTTTAACAGTTGTAAACTGGAATTGAGCATTTTTGCCAACTAGTGGAATAAGGAATTTCAAGTTGGAATTTGAGCATGTCTTAGTTACCAAGCAACCGTTCTTAATCCTTACAGATGGGGAAGGGCTCCTTCAAGTATGCCTGGGTCTTGGATAAACTGAAAGCCGAACGGGAGCGAGGTATCACCATTGATATCTCCCTGTGGAAATTCGAGACCAGCAAGTATTATGTGACCATCATTGATGCCCCAGGG
The DNA here is from genome assembly GCF_963455305.1 of Plecotus auritus. NCBI lineage: Eukaryota > Metazoa > Chordata > Mammalia > Chiroptera > Vespertilionidae > Plecotus > Plecotus auritus. The sequence continues at coordinate 67,975,995 of NC_137775.1, forward strand.
CACAGAGACTTCATCAAAAACATGATTACAGGCACATCTCAGGTTTGTAGAATTAATAATTAGAAAATTAACTCTTTGGGTCTGTTACATTGGGCTCATCCTTTTTGAAGAGCTTCCGTTTAATAATAGGATATGGTCTTGTTTTCTTTTAAAGGCTGACTGTGCTGTCCTGATTGTTGCTGCTGGTGTTGGTGAATTTGAAGCAGGCATCTCCAAGAATGGACAGACCCGTGAGCATGCCCTTCTGGCCTACACACTGGGTGTGAAACAGCTGATTGTTGGTGTTAACAAAATGGATTCCACTGAGCCACCCTACAGCCAGAAAAGATACGAGGAAATTGTTAAAGAAGTCAGCACCTACATTAAGAAAATTGGCTACAACCCTGACACAGTAGCATTTGTGCCAATTTCTGGTTGGAATGGTGACAACATGCTGGAGCCAAGTGCTAATGTGAGTTTTAAGACAGTTGGAAAAAGCACTAGAAAGAAGCCGGCCAGGTATGGGGGCAGGTAACAGTAATTGATAATCTTGTGTTCTTTAGATGCCTTGGTTCAAGGGATGGAAGGTCACCCGTAAAGATGGCAATGCCAGTGGAACCACACTGCTTGAAGCTCTGGATTGCATCCTGCCACCAACTCGTCCAACTGACAAGCCCCTGCGTCTGCCCCTCCAGGATGTCTACAAAATTGGTGGTAAGTTGAACATTAATAATATCAGAATGTAATGTGTGGAAGGCTACAATTTCTTCACAAGCATTTATGACTATACCCTAAACATTTTAGGTATTGGTACTGTCCCTGTGGGCAGAGTGGAGACTGGTGTTCTCAAGCCCGGCATGGTGGTCACCTTTGCTCCAGTCAATGTTACAACTGAAGTGAAGTCTGTTGAAATGCACCATGAAGCTTTGAGTGAAGCTCTTCCTGGGGACAATGTGGGCTTCAACGTCAAGAACGTGTCTGTCAAAGATGTTCGCCGTGGCAATGTGGCTGGTGACAGCAAAAATGATCCACCAATGGAAGCAGCTGGCTTCACAGCTCAGGTAAGGCTAAATGTCATGTTCTTCCTCCCAGAGCCTTAAATGTCTTTTGAGACTCAGGAAATAAATTAAAATCCTTTTTCCAAGGTGATTATCCTGAACCACCCAGGCCAGATCAGTGCTGGATATGCGCCTGTGCTGGATTGTCACACAGCTCACATTGCTTGCAAATTTGCTGAGCTGAAGGAGAAGATTGATCGTCGTTCTGGGAAAAAGCTGGAAGATGGCCCCAAGTTTTTGAAATCTGGTGATGCTGCCATCGTTGATATGATTCCTGGCAAGCCCATGTGTGTTGAGAGCTTCTCTGACTACCCTCCACTGGGTAAGATTGAGCATTTACAGTAATTACACATTTTACTTGATGAAAACTATTTGTTTTGTGTGCTGTGTCTAATGATAATATGAAATTTGTTTTAATAGGCCGTTTCGCTGTTCGTGACATGAGACAGACAGTTGCTGTGGGTGTCATCAAAGCAGTGGACAAGAAGGCAGCTGGAGCTGGCAAAGTCACCAAGTCTGCCCAGAAAGCTCAGAAGGCTAAATGAATATTATTCCCAACACCTGCCACCCCAGTCTTAATCAGTGGTGGAAGAACGGTCTCAGAACTGTTTGTCTCAATTGGCCATTTAAGTTTAATAGTAAAAGACTGGTTAATGATTACAATGCATCGTAAAACCTTCAGAAGGAAAGGAGAATGTTTTGTGGACCATTTGGTTCTTTTGTGTGTGTGGCAGTTTTTAAGTTATTAGTTCTTAAAATCAGTACTTTTTAATGGAAACAACATGACCAAAAATCTGTCACAGAATTTTGAGACCCATTAAAATAACAAAGTTTAATGAGAAACCTGTGTGTTCTTTTGGTCAACACTGTAACTTTCTGTTATACTGCTTGGGTAAAAGACTTCAGAATTGCCCATGACCTATTTCCAGTGTTATATCTGCTGATACTTAACAATTGGATAGTTCTGTTAACATTTTTTTTCCTGGGTGGGAACTTAGGGGTTTTTTGTGGGAATTTTTTTTCCCCACTGAATCACCTGTCTCTTCATGGTGAAAGCTATGGGAAAGGGGGTCTGTTGGTGTAACACTAAATAGGTTAGAACAGGTAAGCAAAGAGTAACTTTGTGTTTGTAAGCTAGTTTCTAAAGGCCAAATTCTGTAAAGGCCATGTGTTAACATAAAATTTTGTAGTTACATCAATATTAAATTTGTTGGTATGTCAAATTTTAGTTTTCCAGTTTTACTGGAATGTGAATTCACATTTACAAATGTTGAGGTAGTTTAAGAACCTTAAGTGAGGTTTGAATAGTATTGAGCACTGTCTTGCTGCAGTTATTGTATCCAAATTCTAGGAAAAATAAATTGATGCTGGAAGTTCAGTGTGTTTTGTCACTTAAATGCTTTCCAAAGTCCACTTCCAATAGGAATTTTCATCTAAAGTTGGAGAAATACTGCCACATTGATTAAACAGTTTAAGGAGGCATGGTGGCAGATTGCTCTAATTTGAAAACTTGAAATTCTGCCTAGTGCCACTTTAAAAGATAACCTTACTGGAAATTAGTTTCTAAAATGTGACAGTTGGATAGGTTGTAAGTAAGCACTTTTAAACTAGCTGGGGTAATCTGCATGCAGTGATTGCTTGTAGTTAATAAGTTGATGTTTGCTTGAGTGGCAGCCATTTAGTTTTTTTTAAAATATATTTTTAATTTATTTCAGAGGAAGGGAGAGAGAAACATCAGTGATGGAGAATCATTGATTGGCTGTCTTCTGCATGGTACCCCATTGGGGATTGAGCCCACAACCCGGGCACATGCCCTGACCAGGAACCAAACCCATGACCTGGTTTCACAGGTCGATGCTGAACCACGCTGGTCGGGGCTAGTTTTTGATGGTAAATCAAAACACTTAGAAAAGGAATTCCATGAATCTGGAAATTTTAATTCTGTGTAATAGTATCCCGCTCAAAATGGCAAAATTAGACAACTTGTATGTTAATTGAATCCTGTTAGCAATATATATATATGTCCCCTTCTTCCCCCATTGACCTCCCACCCAAGACAAGCCTTGCCCTAGCTGGTTTGTCTCGGTGAATGGTGTTGGCCTACAGACAGAAAGGTCCCAGGTTTTGCCAGGTTGCTGGCTTAATCCCCAGTAGGCAATGATTATAATCATTGATGTTTCTCCCTCTCTGAAATTGAAATACATTTCTAAAAATAGGTAGGCCTAGACAGTACTGGCTGAGACATTCGAGGGGTGTGAAAAGGCTAAAAGATTTCTCTAGTTCCATGAGATAAGTAGCCCCCTTAAGTTATTTGTAACTTGCTTATTTGTACAGGTGAGAAAAATTGGCCAGTTTTAGTGGTAGCTGATAAGCAAATTTGACAAAGCTGCAGGATTTATTCTACTAAAATAAGATTGTTCCAGCCTCCCCCAGGAATGTTTAACTGCAGAGAAGAGAACACCAGTATTTGAAAGGGTAGGAAGGAGGGTGACCAGAGTCAAGGAAGAGTTTAGTTGCTAGCTTCCTTTCCACAGAACCCAGTATCTGTAGGCTTGCCAAGACTTGTCTGGTTTTGAGCACCACCTACTGGTCACTACAAACTAGTTTTACATTCATGAACAAAGTTTTATTTTTGCTCTGAGGTTCTACACTTAATGGCATTTCCTTGTGTTTTCATCAATGTAAAGATCTCAAAATGCTGTTGAAATTTGGTGCTGGGAATTCTGGTGTTTTTCAGGTGTTAAACATATATTGCCTTTAAGACTTTTTTTTAACATTTTTTAAAAATCTATTTTTATTGATTTCAGAGAGGAAGGAAGCAGGAGAGATAGACACATCAACGATGAGAGAGAACCATTGATTGGCTGCCTCCTGCATGGATAGAGCCAGAAACCTGGGCATGTGCCCTTTACTGGAATCGAACCCAGGACCCCTCAGTCCGCAGGCTAATGCTCAATGCACCAAGCCAAACTGGCTAGGGCTTTTTTAACATCTTAAGCCCACGATAGTCAATGTAAAATAACCAGATTTTGATCAATGTAAAATAATTTATGCCCTCATCTTCCGTAATTTACCTCCCAAATCTCAGGTGCATCAAAAACTCAGCTATCTGGCTCGTGGCTCAAGAACCTAGTCTAGTAGTGACTATTTTGATCTAACGTTTAACCATCTCTGCTGTTTTTTCAGTCTCTGATTTCTCAATGAAGAATGCATATGGTTCTTTTCAACATTACCTTGGGGTTTTAGTGACAGCATTTATATCTTCCTGTGGTGATTCTAGAAGACTTAATTCAACTAGAGATTTTGATTTGTAAATATCCCCGGCTCTGATCAGATTATTTGCAGCTAGCAAAGTTCCCCCATGGCACTAAGACAACTAAAATCACCTTAGTTTTTTTTAAATACTTGGTATTTATTTTTAAAATTTTTTTAGCCCTCACCCAAGGCTATTTTTTCCATTGATTTCTAGAGAGAGTGGGAGGGAGGCGGGGAGAGGACATTGATTGGCTGCGTCCTGCACACGCCATACTGGGGATTGAGCCTGCAACCCTGGCATGTGCCCTTGACTGGAATTGAACTTGAGACCCTTCAATCCACAGGCCTATGCTCTATCCACTGAGCCAAACTGACTAGGGCCAGAAGCAGTTTTTTCAAGAACACAGGTGGTCATTTGTTTGAGTTTTGTTCTGCCCAATAGACTGTACAAATCAGTGAAGAAATGTTGGTTTTCAGTATGGGATGTAAAAATCCTGAAGCATATTGCCAGGACTATGGTTTTAATTTTTAAAATTTATTTACCTTGGTATCAATTCCTGTTGAGTTGAGCACCAAGCTAATGCCAAAAGAATTTTTTCTTGGCTGTAGTATTGACAATTTTTGAAATGGCAACTGGAGATAAAGGGTGTCAATTTCCTGTGTGTCAACATGATGTTAAGGCCAAATGCTAGTTCATTTGTCATGAAATGCTGCAGAAATAAATCCAGTCCAGAAAGTTGCATTCTGGAATGAGTTCTAGATTCTGGTGATGGAGAGTGCTGTTTCAGATGCGAGAAGAGGGAATAATACATTTCCTCTTTTTTTGTTTTTTTTTTGTTTACCTTCCTAAAGTTTTCTTCTCTGATCTGGTTTTGCTTTTAATAACTCTTCCCCCCACCCCCCACTTACAAACCCATAGGTTCTCCCAAGTAGCATCAAAGTCACTGACCGACCTCCATTATTTGCAGATTTCCGGAAACTCATGACTAGTTAAAACCAGAATTGAAGCATAACTATTGTAAACTAGAGGTCCCGTGCGCCCTCGCAGTCCCGGAGCCCTTGTGGGATGTCCGACTGACTGCTTAGGCCTGCTCCCCATGGACATCCCTGTGGGAGGGCACTGACCACCAGGGGGCAGCTCCAGCCCCACCCCCCATCTCTCCACCGCTGGTGTCCTCCCTGTGTGAGAGGAGGCTGAAGGGCTGATTGGGGGACAGTGGCAGCCGACCCAGCCCCCCGACAACCCCTCTGCTACCGCTACTGGTTGCTGCCACCCTCCCTCTCACAATCACTGTCCCCTCCCTCTGCCCACTGGCACCTGCCTTGGCTGGCCTGGCACCACCTGTTCACCAGCCCCTCTTCCCTTCTCTCCCCCTCCCCACCCTCCATTCAGTTGATTTGCATATTAGGCTTTTATTATATAGGATACGTTACTTGCGCATCCAGTGATTTAAAAGAGAAAATGTATTAACTTTGTTAGGAAACTGCCACATGGCTCTTGAAGGTTGACTCAATCCAATAGAAATCTCTGAGAGGGACCTTATCATTTTGCTGTTTTCTAAAGAAAGGGTTATGCTGTAGTCCAGCAGTCACCAGCAGAAATGAGTGAAGTAAGTAGAAGGAATATTGTCATTTATCTTTAACTGCTTTTACTAGGACCCTGGATCTCTTAAGTGTTTAGAACTCAGTTTAGTCTCTGTGGAACAGACATAAAACAAAAATAATGCTGAATTGATGTTATAATAATTATATCCTAAGCAAACAAAGAATATTAGAAAGCCTAAGCAAGAGATTTCATATATAAAAGATTTTTTCCCTCCATATTTATTTAAATTTATTATATATATATATTTTATTGATTTTTTTACAGACAGGGAGAGGGATAGTTAAAAACATCGATCAGCTCCCTCCTGCACACCCCTATTGGGGATGTGCCCACAACCAAGGTATATGCCCTTGACCAGAATCGAACCTGGGACCCTTCAGTCTGCAGGCCGACTCTCTACCCACTGAGCCAAACCAGTTAGGGCTCATTTATATATTTAAAAAAAATTTTTTTTTAATTGATTTCAGAGAGGATGGGAGAGAGAGGGGGAGGGGGAGAGTGAGAGAGAGAGAGAGAGAGAGAAACTTCAATGATGAGAGAGAATCATTGATTGGCTGCCTCCTGCACACCCCACACTGGGGATCCAGCCCACAACCTGGGCATGTGGCCCAACTGGGAATCTTAACCATGACCTCCTGGTCCATACGTCACAATGCTCAACCACTGAGCCATGCTGGCTGGGCCTTCCCCACTTCTTTATTTTAATGTATGTAAATACATTAAAGTTTACCTTTTTAAAGTATATAGTTCTGCAAGTTTTGACATGTATACAGCACATCGCAATAAAGTTTCCATCCACCCTTCCCCCTGAAACTTTCCCTGTGTCTCTTTGTAGTCAACAGCTATCCTCTCCCCCAGTCTTTGGTAACCACTGATCTATTTTCTGTTCTTACAATTTTGGTTTTGCACCAATATCATATACCTGGATTCATACAGTATATAGCCTTTTGAGTCTGGTTTCTTTGATTTACCATGATGCATTTTGCATATATCATTAATCAGTGTGTTTTTGTTTTAAATAGATGTAAAACAGTTTATTCATTCCCAGCAACTAAGGGACATTTGGTTGTTTCTAGTTGTGGATGATGACAAATAAGGCCACTGTAAATGCTCACATATAGGTTTGTGTTTAACTACAGGTTTTCATTTTACTTGTGTTAAATACCACTGGGATTGCTAGGTCGAATGGCAGGTGTAAGAAACTGTGAAACTGTTTTCTCAAGTGGCTGAGTCAATGATAATAGATTAATTTTAAGTGACATTTTTAATTTTACTATGATTAAATTTTTAGGGAAGAAAAATAATTTGATGAAATGAGTGCTACACTGAGATTCTGTAGGACAGTGAAGAGCTGTGACAATGTTATGAAGGAAAAGAGAAGGAGATACTATATGAGAGAAGAGAAAAGGAAAATAATTTGGATTGGCTAGAGAAGGTACTTGTCAGGAATAGCTGAAACCTGAAGGATATGTAGGAGTTATTGAATTGGACAATATGAAAACATTGTATTACTTCTTAGACATCTCAATATATGAGGCTTAACTTGGCCTCATAATTAGACTCAGAAAAAAATCTAAGAATCTAAAAGCCTTTTAATCTAACGCACTCAAATTTTGAATGTATTCATTGAAATCTGCTTGCTTACCTCAGTGATGTGTTATATTGGAGAGCAGAGACATCTCATTGAATACTCACGACAACCTTCATAGGAGGCATGACAGAGGTATGGAGAGAGGCTCCTATGTCCTTCCATTGCTGGAAGATTTTTTCCCTCCATATTTATTTAAATTTGCCTGCTGGTAACCTACAATCTTTATATCTAGGCTATTCTTTAGGCTAAATGAACAATTTAATTCTCTGTTCTACCAGAGCCACCAGTTTACTTGAAGACACCAATCAACACCCCATAGTCACTTTCAGATCCTACAGCGGTTCTTTTACCTTAGGTCACATGGTTTCTACATTCTTCCCATTCTGTTCTTCTCAGTTTATAGCTTTTTAAAAATATATATTTCTATTTATTTCAGAGAGGAAGAGAGAGGGAGAAAGATAGAAACATCAATGATGAGAAAGAATCATTGACTGGCTGCCTCCTGCACACCCCCTGCTCCCCTATTGGGGATCGAGTCTGCAACCCAGGCATGTGCCCTTGACTGGAATCAAATCCGGAACCCTTCAGTCCACAGGCTATCTTATTTATCTAACTAGAGGCTCAGTGCACGAAATTGGTGCGCGAGTACGGTCCCTAGGCCTGGCCTGTGATCAGGGACATCTTCCCCAGCTGCCTGCAGCCAGCCCCAGCCCCCACCAACACCCACCCCCGATTCCCCGTTTACCATCAGGTGATCCGTGCCTGATGGCCCAAGTGGTGGTCAGTGTGCCTCATAGTGACTGGTCCAGCAGTCATTCTGGTCTTTCTGCTTTCAGGGTAAATTTGCACATTACCCTTTTATTATGTAGGATAGGATGGGCATAATACTGTCTATCTCTTAAAATGGTTGTAGGAATGAAATGAGCTAGTACATATGGACTCTGTAGCCCAGTACCTGGCCTATTGTAAATGGCCAATAAAAGGTAATTTTTATGATTACAGTTGTTTGGAAGATCACAATTTACTTTAAGCAACTCCATTGTACTTCTTTATTATAGTAAACAAACATTACCTGATCTACAAATTATATTTTAGGAAGACATCCTTTAAACTATATTTGCATGATTAATTTTTTCTTTTCTTTTTTTTTTTTTTTTTACAAACCTTTTATTTTGGAGTAACTTTAAATTTATAGAAAAGTTGCAAAGATAGGATAAGAGTTTCCATTTACCCCCCTCATCTAGTTTGTTTCCCCTAATGTCACCATCTTGCATTATCAAAGTACATTTGTATGTAATGTTCATCATGTACTGCTAATCAACATTGGTACGTTACTGTTAATCTCCAGACTATTCAGATTTTTTTTAAAATATATTTTATTGATTTTTTTTACAGAGAGGAAGGGAGAGGGAGAGAGAGTTAGAAACATCGATGAGAGAGAAACATCGATCAGCTGCCTCCTGCACGCCCCCTACTGGGGATGTGCCTGCAATCAAGGCACATGCCCTTGACCAGAATCGAACCTGGGACCCTTCAGTCTGCAGGCCGACGCTCTATCCACTGAGCCAAACCGGCTAGGGCCAGACTATTCAGATTTTGCCACCTATCCCAGTATTGATTCAATCTAAGACACCAATGTATGGTTAAATTGAAGAACTCTAATGTTGGAAGTTTACATATGTCTCTGCTATATTTCATCATCTTGTTGAGATAATTTTGAATCTCGAGCCTGCTATCTAGAATGTTAAAATGTGGGCTTTGTCATTTACACATCTGATACTTAGAATTCTGTTTCTGTAGTTTTATTTAAATTATTGGTTACTACTAAACAAACTAGGTCCAAAAAACAGAGACATAGGTATTGCACTAGAGAAATGTTCTTTGATTATGATCCAGCCAATTGCAAATTCACCTAATAATCTTGCATTACCAAATTTATTACCTAGGTTATATCTAAATTATTATTATTATTACCAAGACTATAATCTAGGTCATTTTCCACCATTTTATCAAGGTAATCATGAGGAAAATTTTAATCAAATGTTTGGTAAAAGCAAGGTGAAGCAGGTGATAGCTTTAAATTTACTTTCTCGGAGAGGATCCAAGATGGCGGCGTAGGTAAACACCTAAACTGCTGCCTCGCACAACAATTTCAAAACTACAACTAAAACACAAAACATCAATCATCCAGAACCACGGGAAAGTTGGCTGAGTGGAAGTTCTACAACTAGAAGGAAAGAGCAAACAGCTTTGAGGGGTGCACAAGCGCTGAAAAGCTGAGGTACGGAGGCGCGCATATCGGGCTGGCGACGGGCGCCTGGGAGCGCTGCTTTTTTCAATCCGAAAGGAGACAAGCTCTCGATTACTCCGAACTCCAGTTTCTGGGGAGACGCGGGGGACCCAAACTCCTACGGAGAGAAGCTGGACTGTCTGCCGTGGGGTCAGAAAGTGAGGGAGGCTTGCTTGCAGGGCTGCGCGCAGGAATAATTGTTTACTGGGCTGGGGTGCGGGACGCGAGGACTCCGTCGGAGACCCAGAACCGGCTAACTGGCAGCCATCGCTGTTTGCCATGCCCTAGCCTAGTCACACCCTGAGACCCCGCCCCGCACAATCTACAAACCCACCCAAGCTCCAAGCAGCGGCTTTAGCATATGAATGACCTGCCCTATCGTAGCTTAACCTAGCAAACTTGCAGCCCAGGTCAGACAGCTCCAAAACCTCCAAACCCCAAGCAAAGAGGAGAAAACTGTAGTTCTCGCTGTAGCGCCTGCTGGGTGGCCTCAGACAGTAGCTGACCTGCACCCCATTGGAGATCCAGAAGCCAGTGTACCTAGTAGTCAGTGTGAGACACCAGATTTCAACTTCTCACATCCATAAGTGACGCATTCAAGAGGCAGACTCAGTGAGCACCAAAGCCCCACTGAAACAAGTCCTGCACCATAAGCATGTCTCCAGCGCAGCAGTTCTTCCATTATAGACACAGCGGGTCCTCACAGCCAGTTGGCCTGGAGGTCAATTCTTCCCAGTGTACCAACAGCAATCAAGGCTTAACAACACCAAGACTTTGCACTCAGCCCACAAAGGGGTGTACCAAAGGTGTCCACTTCAGGTGATTGGGGAGGCTGAGCTACCACCGGCCCCTATAGGTCACCTACCACACAAAGCCACTCCATCAACACAAGGAAGCAGCAAAATGCGGAGACAAAAAAACATGTCACGAATGAAAGAAATGGAGGGAAGCAAACTACTGGACGACACAGAGTTCAGAACCACATTTATAAGGTTACTCAAGAATCTTCTAAAAACCGCTGAGGAACTTAGTGAGACCTTTAAGGATCTTAATGAGAATGCCAAAAAAATGGAAAAGGACCAGTCAGAAATTAAGCATACACTGTCTGAAATAAAGAATATACAGAAACTCAACTGTAGATCAACGTACCCCAAGAATCAAACCAAAGATCTGAAATATGAGGAAACAAAAAACACCCAACCAGAAAAACAAAAAGAAAAAAATCCAAAAATATGAAGATAGTGTAAGGAGCCTCTGGGACAACTTTAAGTGTACCAACATCCGAATTTTTGGGGTGCCAGAAGAAGAGAGAGAGCAAAATATTGAAAACCTATTAGAAGAAATAATGACAGAAAACTTTCCCAACCTGGTGAAAGAAATAGACTTACAAGTTCAGGAAGCACACAGAACCCCATACAAGAGGAATCCAAAGAGGACCACACCAAGACACATCATAATTAAAATGCCAAGGGCAAAAGACAAAGAGAGAATCTTGAAAGCAGCAAGAGAAAAATGGTTAGTTACCTACAAGGGAGCACCCATACGACTGTCAGCTGATTTCTCAACAGAAACTATGCAGGCCAGAAGGGAGTGGCAAGAAATATTCAAAGTGATGAACAACAAGAACCTACAACCAAAATTACTCTACCCAGCAAAGCTATCATTCAGAGTTGAAGGTCAGATAAAGAGCTTCACAGACAAGAAAAAGCTAAAGGAGTTCATCACCACCAAACCAGGATTACATGAAATGCTGAAGGGTATTCTTTAAGAAGAGGAAGAAGAAAAAAAAGGTAAAGATAAAAATTATGAACAACAAAATGACATCAAATACATACCTACCAACAAGTGAATCTAAAAATCAAGTGAATAAAAAATCTGAAGAACAGAATGGACTGGTGAATATAATAGAATCAGGGACATAGAAAGGGAGTGGACTGACAATGCTCCAGGGGAAGGGGGTGTGAGGGGTGCGGGAAGAGATTGGACAAAAATCGTACACCTATGGATGAAGACAGTGGCGGGGGGTAAGGGCATGGGGTGGGGTGGGGAATCAGGTGGAGGGAGCTATGGGGGAAAAAAAGAGGAACACCTGTAATAATCTGAATAATATTTATTAAAAAAATAAAAAATAAATTTACTTTCTCTCATAACTATATAGAATAAAAAAAAATGTAAGAAAGTCTAAATGTCTTTTAACCTAACCCCCTCAAGTCAACTTTGAATATATTCATTGAAATCTAAGGTCAAGGTGGGAGTAAAATTTCTGTACTAGGAATTTAAATTTCCTGTTAAGCAATCATGGTTTCCCTAAAAGAGTTCAGGTAGTTTGGGCTTTCTGTCAAACTTTATGCTTAGAATAGATCAAAGCAACAGCACATGCAGTCTGGATATTGCTTTTAACACAGTCTCCTTTGAGACATTATCTAAAATGTGGGCTATTGATTCTATAAAGCAGAATAGATTTTAAAATAGCCATAGTCCAAAAGTAGGTAGTTTTGTTTATTCTGGTGAGAGTAACTGGCGGCAAAAGCTGACAGAAGACAGGATGGTGTGATCCTGCAAGTGTGGTTTGCAGAAGTCAAAGGACAGATGGCCATTATAAGAAAAATTGTAACATATTCCACTTGGTTAAAATTTCAGTAAAATCATGTGATTGAGAGAATATCCTAGTTGGTGTTGCAATAAAATAGGTTGCCACATAAGCAATTTTATCAAATATTTGGTAAAAGCAAGGTGGAGCATGATGAAATAGTTCTCAGCCCCTGGTGATGCAGCTGCAACATTTTCTGAGGCCTGGGTTGTAGCATTAAGTGTAAGGACTGCAGCTATGTCATTGCAAAAAAGGAAGGGCCTGACACAGCCTTGACCTGCAGTCCCTCACTTTAGCTATTGTCATACCTTCTTGATTGACCCTTCGGATTTCTGTTGAACCTCCTAGCAGTGGTTCTTAACCTTTCTAATGCCGCAACCCTTTATACAGTTCCTCATGTTGTGGTGACCCCCAACCATAAAATTATTTTCGTTGCTACTTCATAACTGTAATTTTGCTACTGTTAATGAATCGTAATGTAAATATCTGTGTTTTCCGATGGTCTTAGGCTCTACAGCAGCGGTTCTCAACCTGGTCCTAAGACCATTGGAAAACAGATATTTACATTACAATTCATAACAGTAGCAAAATTACAGTTATGAAGTAGCAACGAAAATAATTTTATGGTTGGGGGTCACCACAACATGAGGAACTGTATTAAAAAGGTTGAGAACCACTGTAGGATTCTGCATAGAGCTGACAACTCAGTTAAATGTCTTATGAGAAATAAGGTGGCTTCTATTATGTTATGGTTAGATATAGAAAACATTTTCTCATAACCAAGTCTTTATATGAAAGAGGGAATACATCTCTTGGAACTCAGTTTCTCATATTATATAGAACTGCTCATGAGTGTTTTTCTTCAATGCTCTGATACCTGACTCTGAAGTTTATTAAACTGCCACATCCTTGAAGATGTTCTTTGTGAAACTGGAAATACAGAAAATTCAGTAAGTTTCCTTTCATTGTTTGAAATATGTGTACACACACACACAGAGTCTGGTCTTATAATAAACTAGAGGCCCAGTGCACGAAATTCGTGCACGGGGGAGGGGGGTGTCCCTCAGCCCAGCCTGCACCCTCTCCAATCTGGGACCCCTGGAGGGATGTCTGACTGCCCGGTGGGATCGGGCCTAAACGGGCAGTCGGACATCCCTCTCACAATCCAGGACTGCTGGCTCCCAACTGCTTGCCTGCCTGCCTTCCTGATTGCCCCTAACCGCTTCTGCCTGCCAGCCTGATCACCCCCTAACCACTCCCCTGCCAGCCTTATTGATGCCTAACCACTCCCCTGCCAGCCTGATTGATGTCTAACTGCTCTCCTGACAGCCTGTTTGCCCCCAACTTCCCTCCTCTGCTGGCCTGGTCACCCCTAACTGCCCTCCCTAGCAGGCTTGATTGCTCCCAACTGCCCTCCCTTGCAGGCCTGGTCCCTCCCAACTGCCCTCCCTTGCTGGCCATCTTGTGGTGGCCATCTTGTGTCCACATGGGGGCAGCCATCTTGTGTGTTGGAGTGATGTTCAATCTGCATATTACTCTTTTATTAGATAGGATACAGTATAGTCTAAAAATGTTTCCTTTAAAATTTAGGCAGTGTGTTTTTTTCTGTATCTTAATGTGCTGTTTTAAATTTGGATTGTCCATATTTTAAAAGGCTGTAGACCAACTCTAAAAGAGAATTCAAAGAACAACATAAATAAAGACTAAAAATGAATTAATTACAAGGCATGGGATTTTTAAAAAATAGTTTTTTTGACCTAGGAACCTATTAAAAATTTTTTTCATTGATTTTGTTTTTAGAGAGAGAGAGATTTGTTGTTCCACTTATTTGTGCATTCATTGGTTGATTCTTGTAAGTGTCCTGACTGGGGATCAAACTTGCAACCTTGCCATATCGGGATGACACTCTAACCAACTGAGCCACCTGGCCAGGGCTACAAATGTACCATTGTCTTCAAGTATACCAAGAGTATTTTAAGTTGGCAGAGGATGCTGTTCAAAGGGAAATTCATAATCTAAGCCCCCATTCAACCTCTAAGCTCTTGAATTAGACTGAGTGCTATAAGCACAGCAATTCCATAAATACTTAGCATGAACTGAAGGTTAAAGAGAAACAGACTTCTAGATCATTTAGAAGGGATGGAGAAACTTTTAAACCTCTGGTCCTTAGGAGGGAAAAAAAAAAAAAACCACTAAAAATTGCAGAAAGATATCCTGAAGACCCATGCTCAACCGCTACTTGCAATTATACTTTAATATTACTTAAGCTACAGCATAGGAAGATATAAACAAAACTTGGTTTTTAAAGCTTTAAAACATTCTTACTTTGAGGAATACATTGATGCAAAAGAATCCTAATGTATTGGAATTTTCCCATGAGGGAGTAGTGCTATTCAAATAGATTAGTCTTTTTTGAACATTTTTTACTAGAATCCACAGTAAGGAATATATATTTTCTATTACAATACAGTATAAGCACACCCTAGTTCATTGCCTCTAAGACATTTTCAATTGGAAGTCACAAATGCTGCCAATCATAATTGTAAGATACTAGGGCATGATTATAGAGCATACACCAATTTAGAGATGATAAAATACAGAAAAAATATGCATTTTAAAATTGGTGGTGTAATTTGTATATAAATCACTGAGACAAATTTCAGAGAATAGTACTTATACTTTAGCCCAGTGGTCGGCAAACTCATTAGTCAACAGAGCGGCAAACCGTGGCTCGCGAGCTGCATGTGGCTCGCAAGCCGCAGTTTGCCGACCACTGCTTTAGCCTATTCTCGTCCTGGCAGACATTCAAGTGGCTTAAAACTTGCATTTGAAAATAATTTGGTCTTGTCCACAAATCATTGCAGCCCATCTCTCATTGGAACGTAGAGTGACTTTTCATTCAACTTAAATTTCTGTAATAGAATGCAAGTTCAGTTTTCTGCACATACAGATTATTATTATTTTTTTAAAAATATATTTTATTGATATTTTACAGAGAGGAAGGGAGAGGGATAGAGAGTTAGAAACATCGATGAGAGAGAAACATCAATCAGCTGCCTCCTGCACACTCCCCACTGGGGATGTGCCCGCAACCAAGGTACATGCCCTTGACCGGAATCGAACCCGGGACCCTTCAGTCCCCAGGCCGACGCTCTATCCACTGGGCCAAACCGGTCAGGGCATACAGATTATTTTTATTCTAGGTTCCTGAGCTAGCACACACTGTAAAATTAATTGCAATTTAGTTTCTGCCAAAAGCAGCTGAGACCATGGCTATTTATTGAAGCAAGCTAGTGGTTTTCAGTTGGCTGGGCGCCAGAATAACCTATGGAGGTTGTTAAACACAGATGCCAAGACCTTTCCAGGTCAAATGAATTAGAATTGCTTGTAATAAGACTTGGCCATCTACTTTAATAAGCTTTATGGGAATTCTGATGTCCAATCAGATTTAGGAATCATTGCTCAAGGGCTTGCCAGTCATACATTCCTTTAGTTTTTGTTTTTACATAATGCTTATTGATTATATGTCATACTAGAAAATGCACCCTTGGAAAGTGTACAATTCAATGGTATTTAGTATCTTCACAGAATTGGACAACCATCACCACAATCTAATTTTAGAACATTTTCATCACCTTAAAAAGAGGTGTCCTTTTTAATGGCAAAGAAGCCACCCAGAAGACTCCTTTTACAATTCATCCAGTCAGTTTCACACCAGCCTCAGGCCTAGACCAAATGCTAGGGGGATTGCAATGACCAAGATTGGTTTAAATTTTGAAGATTTACCTCCTGCACTTCAGAAGGGAGTAAACAAAACCAAGGTTCTTTGGCAAGGCAGAGGGCAGTGGACAGACATGGTTATTGGGAACTCAACTGGCAGTGTTTATCATAGGCAAGTTACTTAATGTCTCCAAGTCTTGTTTCCCTTGTCTCTGGAACAGGGAACGGCTTTGTTATGGTGTTAAATTCAATAATGCAAGTAAAACATTAAGTAGTAGCTACTTTTATCTTATATAAAATCACTAATGAAAGCATTGTTTTCCATAAATGGCTTTTATATACGTTTTTATTGATTTTTAAAAACATGTTTTTATTGATTTCAGAGAGGGAGAGATGGAAACATCAATGATGAGAATCATTGACTTGCTGCCTCCTGCACGCCCCCTACTGGAGATCGAACCCCGCAACCCTGACATGTGCCCTTGACCAGAATAAAACCCGGGACCCTTCAGTCCGCAGGGCAATGGTCTATTCACTGAGCCAAACAGGCTAGGGCTTATTGAGAGAGAGAAACTGAGAAACATAAACGATGAGAGAGAATCATTGATTGGCTGCCTCCTGCACACCTCCTGCTGGGGGTCGAGCCCACACCTGGGCATGTGTCCTGACTGGGAATTGAACTTTTACCTCCTGGTTCATGGGTTGACGCTCAACCACTGGGCCACACCGGCCAGGCTTAGATTTTAGTAATAAGAAAAAATGTTTCCTGGTCCCCTTGATGAAACAGAACTGTATCACTGCCAGGAAGCTTTGAGGCAGAATTTAATATTTAAGTGTAATCTGCCTTTTCCTCAGCTGATCTTTAATCACTGAACTGTTTTGCTTTCTTTAAAATGTCAACTATATTTTTAGAATAAGCAGGGGGTAAATTATCAATCAATAAACCAAATAAGTTTTGGAATCTGAGACACATATAAATTCATTTTTACAAAAAATTATAAAATACAACATAAAATTTACCATCTGAACCATTTTTTTTTTCTTGAACCATTTTTTAAAAATTGTGTTCTCTTTTCTTTTGGTTAATCCTCACTCAAGGGTATTTTCCCATTGCTTTTCAGAGAGAGTGAAGACGAGGGAGGGAGGGAGGGGGAAAGAGACTGAGGAGAGAAACATGGATATAAGAGAGACACATTGATTGGTTGCTTCCTGCACATACCCCAATCAGGGCCAGGGATTTAACCTGCAACCCAGCTACCTGCCCTTGACCCCCTTGACTGGGAATTGAACCCTCAACCCTTCAGTGAATGGGCTGATGGTCTAACCCAGGGGTGGGCAAACTTTTTGACTCGAGGGCCACAATGGGTTCTTAAACTGGACTGGAGGGCTGGAACAAAAGCATGGATGGAGTGTTTGTGTGAACTAATATAAATTCAAAGTAAAGGAGCGGAGGGGAGAGCAAGAGAACCCTCCGCTCTTTCGGCTCCGTGGGCCGGATAGAACAGCCGAACGGGCCGGATCTGGCCCGTGGGCCGTAGTTTGCCCACAGCTGTACCAGTAAGCTATGCTGGCCAGGGCACCATTTTTAAGAATAGAATGGCATGAAGCATACTCACATTGTTGTGTCGCCATCACCACCATCTTCCTCCAAAACATTTTTCACCTTGCAAAGCTGAAACTCTGCACCCATTAAACAGTAAACTCCCCATCCCTGCAACTCCTGGCAACCACCCTTCTACACTAGGTACCTCACATAAATGAAATCATGTTTGTCCTTTTGTGGATGGCTTATTTCACTTAGTGAAATGTCCCCCAAGTTCACCCATGACCTAGTGTGTGTCAGAATTTCCTTCCTTTTAAAGTCTGATAAAAAAAAAAAAGTCTGAAAAATATTCCATGTTATTTACATATTTTGTTAATCAATGTATCTGTTAATGGACACTTAGGTTGCTTTCACCTTTTGGCTATTGTGAAAAATGCTACTATGAACATGACTCTGTTCAAGGGTCTTCAAGACCCTGATTTCAATCCTTTTGGGTATATACCCAGGAGTGGGCTTATTGGATCATAAAATAATTCTACTTCTAATTTTTGTGGGAACTGTCATACTGCTCTCCATAGCTGCTGTACTGTTTTACATTTCCAACAATAGTACATAAGGGTTCCACTTTTTCCATAGCCTTGCCAACACTTGCTATTTACTGTTTGATTAATAGCCATCCTAAGGTGTGAGATGGCATCTCATTGTAGTTTTGATTTGCATTTTCCTAATGACTAGTAACAACTGAGCATCTTTTCATGTGTTTTTTTTTTTTTTTTAAATATATTTTTATTGATTTCAGATTAAGGGAAAGGGAGAGAAACATCAATGAGAGAGAATCACTGATAGGCTGCCTCCTGCACGTCCTCCACTGGGGACACTGAGCTCAAAACCCAGGTATGTGTCCCAACCGGGATCAAACTCGGACCCTTCAGTCAAGAGGCTGACAAACTATCCACTGAGCCAAACCATCCAGGGCTTTTCATGTGTTTTTTTTTTGCCAATTGTATATCTTTGGAGAAATGGCTATTCAAGTCCTTTGCTCGTTTTTTAATTTTTTAGTTGTAGGAGTCTTTCATATATTCTAAATATTAACCACTTGTCAGACAGATGATTTGCAAATATTTTCTTCCATCCCATAAATTGCCTTTTTACTCTGTTGTGTCTTTCATCTGGCTTTTAAATTAGGAAATACTAAAAACCTGCTTAAATAAAAAATAAAATATCATAAAAATAAGCTTCAGTATCATATTAGGGACAGTGAAAAGCCGGGACAATGCATGTAGAGAGGAAATGAAACTGTAGAGAATGTAAAGACAGAAGAATTATGGAGAAAGGTATGTAGTTCTTAATATTTGTGTCATAAATATTTTTATTCTGTTTATTCAGTTAAGTTTTACTTTTGCCATCTCTTACTTTCAGTAATATTCATTCATCCATCCATTCATTCAAAAAATGTCCCTGCCCTAGCTGATTTGGCTCAGTAAATAGAGTGTCATTCTGCGGATTGAAAGGTCCAAGGTTCAATTCCAGTCAAGGGCATGCCTGGGTTGTAGGCTCGATCCCCAGTAGGGGGTGTGCAGGAGGCAGCTGATTAATGATTCTCTCATCATTGATGTTTCTATCTCTCCCTCTCCCTTCCTCTCTAAAATCAATAAAAAATATATATATATTTTTTTAAAAAAGCATGTTCCCAGTGTCTACAATATGCATTGCCTGCACTCAAGAGGCTTTTATCTTGTTAAGAGATTAAAGTAAGACAGATATTAAAAACTAAGGTGGAATGAAGTAAGTGCAATACTAGAAGTGCTGTGAAGAGGGAGCCTAAAAGGAACAATTTATCTTCTCTGTGTGCCTTCCAGCATAAGTGGCTCTGCCCACTCTGAATGAGCCTCTAGTCACTTTTGGGGGCTTTCCTGGTATTTTTTTTTTTTAAATTTAATAAATCTTTATTGTTCAGATTATTACAACTGTTTCTCCTTTTTCCCCCCATAGCTCCCCTCCACCTGGTTCCCACCCCACCCTCTGCCCTTACCTCACTCCCACTGTCCTCATCCATAGGTGTACGATTTTTGTCCAGTCTCTTCCTGCACCCCCCACACCCCTTTCCCCCTGAGAATTATCAATCCACTCCCATTCTGTGCCCCTGTTTCTATTATATTCACCAGTTTATTCTGTTCCTCAGATTTTTAATTCACTTGATTTTTAGATTCACTTGTTGATAGATATGTATTTGTTGTTCATAATATTTATCTTTACTTTTTTCTTCTTCTTTCTCTTCTTACAGAATACCTTTCAGCATTTCATATAATACTGGTTTGGCATTGATGAACTCCTTTAGCTTTTTCTTGTCTGTGAAGCTCTTTATCTGACCTTCAATTCTGAATGATAAATTTGCTGGGTAATCTTGGTTGTAGGTTCTTGCTATTCATCACTTTGAATATTTCTTGCCACTCCCTTCTGGCCTGCATAGTTTCTGTTGAGAAATCAGCTGACAATCGTATGGGTGCTCCCTTGTAGGTAATTAACTGTTTTTCTCTTGCTGCGTTTAATATTCTCTCTTTGTCTTTTGCCCTTGGCATTTTAATTATGATGTGTCTTGGTGTGGTCCTCTTTGGATTCCTTTTGTTTGGGGTTCTCTGCGCTTCCTGGATTTGTAAGTCTATTTCTTTCACCAGGTGGGGGAAGTTTCGGTCATTATTTCTTCAAATAGGTTTTCAGTATCTTGCTCTCTCTCTTCTTCTGGCACCCCCATGATTCTGATGTTGGTACGCTTGAAGTTGTCCCAGAGGCTTCTTACACTATCTTCAAATTTTTGGATTCTTTTTTCTTTTTGCTTTCCTGGTTGAGTGCTTTTTGCTTCTTTGTATTTCAAATCTTTGACTTGATTCTTGCGTTCCTCTAGTCTGCTGTTGGGTCTCTGTATAATATTTTTTATTTCAGTCAGTGTATGTTTAATTTCTAGTTGGTCCTTTTTCATATCCTCGAGGGTCTCGTTGAATTTATCGGCCTTTTCTAGGATATTCTTGAAAAACCTTATAACCGTGGTTTTGAATTCTATATCTAGTCGTTTGTTTTTCTCCATTTCTTTCGTTTGTGATCTGTTTCTTTGTCTCCGCATTTTCACTGCTTCCCTGAGTTGGTAGGGTGGCTTTGTGTGCTAGGTGTCCTATATGGGCCAGTGGGTCTGCCTCCCAGTTACCTGAGGTAGACACTCTTGGTGCACCCCTTTGTGGCCTGTGTATACAGCCTTGTTGTAGTTAAGCCTTGATTGTTGTTGGTGTCACTGGGAGGAATTGACTTCCAGGCCAATTGGCTGTGAGGAGCCGCTGTGTCTATAATGGAAGAACTACTGCACTGGAGACACGCTTAGGGGGCAGGACTTGCTTCAGTGGGGCTTTGGTGCTCACTGAGTCTGCCTCTTGAATGTGTCAATTATGGATGTGAGTAGTTGAAATCTGGTGTCATCTCACACTGACCACTAGATACACTAGCTTCTGGATCTCCAATGGGGTGCTGGTCAGCTACTGTCTGAGGCCACCCAGCAGGAGGTACAGCGAGTACTACAGTTTTCTCCTCTTTGCTTGGGGTTTGGAGGTTTTGGAGCTGTCTGACCAGAGCTGCAGTTTGTTAGGTTAGGCTGCGATAGGGCAGGCCATTTATATGCAAAAGCCGCTGCACGGAACTTGGGTGGGTTTGTAGATTGTGCGGGGCGGGGTCTCAGGGAGTCACTAGGCTAGGGCGTGGCAAACAGCGATGGCTGCCAGTCAGTCTTTTCCGCTTTTCCAAGTCCCCGCATCCTGCGCCCCAGCGCAGTAAACAATGATTGCTGGGCGCACCTCTGCAAGAAAGTCACCATCACTTTCCGACCCGATGGCAGACAGTCCAGCTTCTCCCCGTAGGAGTTTGGGTCCCCAGCATCTCCCCAGAAATTGGAGTTCAGAGTAATCTGGAGCTTGTCTCCCTTCAGGTTGAAAGAAGCAGCACACCCAGACACCTGCTGCCAGCCCGATTCGCGCGCCTACGTACCTCAGCTTTTCAGCACTTGTGCACGTCTCAATGCTCTTTTCTCTTTCCTTCTAGTTGTAGAACTTCCACTCAGCCAGCTTTCCCGTGGTTCTGGGTGATAGACGTTTAGTCTTTTAGTTGTAGTTTTGAAATTGTTGTGCGAGGCAGCAGTTTAGGTGTTTACCTATGCCGCCACCTTGGTTTCTCTTTCCTGGTATTTCTGACCACTTCCCTTGGACAGGGCATTTTCTCGAAGTTGATTTTTTTTTAAGTGGAAAAGTCATGCTATTCAATCTAGGTTGAAACTCAAAAATGGAAAAAAATGTTAAAACAGTAAGTAATAAAATCCAAACTCTTGGCTATAAGGTAACTTTATAATTCAAGGCTATGATGGTTTAATTTAGCATAGGTCTCTATCTTCATCCTCCCTCCTGCCCCCAATAATTTTATAAATGTTTACTGTCTCCTAGCTGTTTCCTCTTTTGATTTTGGTTTCCGTTGAACTTTAGTACCATAACTATTAGGCAATGTGGTCTGCAGTGGGTAGAGGAAATCACAAGTGTAACCAACTTCTGACTATTGTCATTACTGGGAGATTTCTATTAAATTACTGGACTGAGTAAGGTTACATTCTTAGCTGATTTCTTCCTAGGGCATCCTAGTTTATAGCACTTCTGGCTAATAGCACCAGAGGAAGGCTGTTTTGAAAATATTATTTTAGGTCAAGTAATTTTGTACAAGTTAACATATATTTTAAATTGTAGATTTGAAGAAGTTTTACATTCTAAACTAAATGGAAGAATGTATAACAAATGTTTTCCATAGAACATTTTTCAGTGAGAGTTACTATTGTAACAGAATTGCATTACAAAACTTAAATTTCTTTATATGTGTAGTGTCACTAGCCCCAATTAAAGTTGTCAAGAAACTCTCAAAGCTTTTAAGAACTGTCTATTTCCTCAAAATAAATTTTTGTTATATTTCATTCCATTCAATGAGCACTCCATTCACTGCTTTTAGTCTTCTATTTAATCAGAAAAAATAAGTTTAAAAACAGTGGTTTCCTTTCTAGTGATAAACAATTACCACAAAGTAGCTTGAAAAAATATGTAGTATTGTTGTAAACATTGCCTCTGCAGTAAGAATTTTGCCCAGAATAGCCATGATAACTAAAGTTACCATTTTTTGAAATTGCTAAATCAAATATCAAGAATAATCAGTCATGCCCTAACCGGTTTGGCTCAGTGGATAGAGCATCGGCCTGTGGACTGAAAGGTCCCAGGTTCGATTCCGGTCAAGGACATGTACCTTGGTTGCGGGCACATCCCCAGTAGGGGGTGTGCAGGAGGCAGCTGATAGATGTTTCTCTCTCATCAAGGTTTCTAACTCTCTGTCCCTCCCTCTTCCTCTCTCTAAAAAATCAATAAAATATACTTAAAAAAAAAAAGAATAATCAGTCATGCCCTAACCCAATGGTCGCCAACCTTTGCCCTAGCCGGTTTGGCTCAGTGGATAGAGCATCAGGCTGTGGATTGAAGAGTCCCAGGTTCGATTTTGGTCAAGGGCACATGCCCAGGTTGTGAGCTCGATACACAGTAGGGGGCATGCAGGAGGCAGCCAGTCAATGATTCTCTCTCATCATTGATGTTTCTATCTCTCTCTCCCTCTCCTTTACTCTCTGAAATCAATAAAAAATATATTAAAAAAAATCAGTCACTGCTATATGATCTAACATTACAAGTACTTTTTACTTGCTACTGATCTTTTTTTTTTTAATCCTCACCTGATGACTTTTTCCCCATTGCTTTCAGAGAAAGTAGGAGAGAGAAATACTGATGTGAGAGAGACACATGGAATGGTTGCCTCCCACACCTGTCCTGACCCAGGGCAGAAAGCAAACCCAAAATCCAGATACATGCTCTTGACTGGGAATGGAACCCGAGACCCTTGGGTTTGCGGGCCGACGCTCTAACCACTTAATATACTGGCCAAGGCTTGCAACTGCTCTTGACTGCTTTATGGAAAGATTAAAGTTAGATGAAACAAATCCATGAAAATTGAGCTATATCCAAGTGGCCATACAATTACAGCGAAGTATTTGCCTGTCTCAACCCATAATCAAGCTTAACACTTAGATCTGTAGTCAAAGTGACTTCAGGGTTCTTAGAACAATCTTAGTATCTGGTTTGGCCTGAAGCTGACTTGGGAGCGTCTCTAGGCTGATGACAGATCTGAGTTCGCGTTTCCAGGGACAATTAGGGCCCTCTGGCCCACTTGGCTGTATTCTTCCTCCAGTCTCCCCAGAGAGGTCCAGGTGTCTAAGGAACCACCCAAAGGGCCCAGCTGGCCAGTCCACCCTAACCTTGTGACTACATATCATGGAAGTACTGGAGAGGAAGAAGAGTGACAGCAACATTCTGACTTTTCTGTCAATTCTGATTTAAAAACAGAAACACTACTCACCAATTATTATGGATTTGCCTTCAATGTTAAAATATTGTAGCCATGAGTTTCATAAAATAATATTGTATAATATAAAATAACTACCTTTACTTTATTCTGCCTTAACCAGTTTACCAAGAAATTTTCCACATTGTAGATGACAGGAAACTATGATAATTTCCAATTTTTCTATTTTATAGGAATAAATCAACTTTCATTAATGTTCAGACAATTACTGATGATGATTTCCTGTAGAAGTACAGAAATCTTAGAAGTCAACTTTCACCCTCCATACTACATTCCAATATTGGAAATTAGTTGAATGATTCTTGATAATTTTGTGCACTTTAAAATTTTTAGCCCTAAGAATTTGAGGGTCCTGAAATTGCCTCCTAACCTAGCATAACCAAATAGAAGACTGCTAATTTTCAGAACAAGTTGAAAAATAAGAGTTTTAATTTGGTACATTTAATGGACAAAATCCTTATGAGTAGGCAAATCTGCAAGCTAAGATTTTTTTTTTCAGCTTTAGTTTTAGGTCCACTCTCTCTCCTTTTAAAAAAGATTTTTTAAATTGATATTTAGAGAGAGAAGAAGGGAGAGGGAGAAAGCGGAACATCAATGTGAGAGCAAAATACCAAGCGGCTGTGCAACCTGGGTGTGTGCTATGACTGGGAATTGAATCATCAACCTTTCAGTACACGGGACATCACCCAACCAACTGAGCCACACCAGCCATGCCACTATATCTCTCTTTAATGGGCTTTGTACAAAGTTATATTAATAGGCTCACTGCATTAGAGCACCTGAAAGAGTATAAATTAAGAGTTTGTAACTATTTTTTCAAATGTACAAAAAAAGCACAATGATAATATCTGTCTTCTTCATACATTAATGACAAAGCCATAATAAGGTTTTCTAATAGGTGTTAAGTAGAAATACTTCTTATCTCCTATCTATACTCTTACATTGATTATAAGTCTTCAGTGAACAGAAAGCTATAACTGTCTCTCTTCAAGTCTGTCTGTATCACGTAAGCATTGATCAGTTTTGGGCAACTCATTCATAGCTGCCTGTCTTTGCTGAATGGTCTTCACAAATCTGAGCAGATTGACGATGGCAGCAGGTGTCACTCCAGGTATCCGACTTGCAGCCCCAATCTATGAATTGAAACCACAAGAAAAACATAAAGTGAGCTATGTCAAATAAAATTTTCCTTCCAGTAACAGTAACAATTTATATATTATAATTTATAAAATATTTTCAAAACTATTACCTTAATGTTTTCAAAATAACTATAAAATAGGTAAAGGAAATGTAATTATTATTATCTTCCTTTTTTTTTTAATGGAAAAAATGAGGCTTAGCGAAATTAAAATGACTTGTCCAAGATCACATAACTAACAGATGTTGGAATACCTACTTTTTCTTTTTATTAAACTAATGTAACATCCCTAGCAGTGTGTTGGGCAGCACCCTATAATTAATCTCAATATTTCTGTGTTGTATTTTTACAATAAAATATATGAATATTAACTCTAAGTGATGTAAAGACTAGCCTCAGGCCAGTTCAGGTCAGTTTTGCCACCAAATGAGTCTGCAACAAACATTTATCAGAGCTTTTTGTATTTTAGAACTTGGGTAAGGGATTGTGAGCTTGATGACCAGTGCTACCCAACTGAATTTTCTGTGATAGTGGAAATTTTCTGTAACATTTGCATTGAAACAATGTACGTCCAAGATGGTAGCCACTAGCCATATGTAACCACTGAGCATCTGAAATGTGGCCTATATGAGTGAAGAGTTGAATCTTAATTCTTAAAAATTTTAATTAATGTAAATGGCCTATTTGGCTAGTAGCCATAATCCTGGGCAGTGCAGCCTATGACTATCCATAAAAATATAACCCCAAAACGAATAGTATATATAGAGGTATAAAATTTAAGGCTTGTTTCCCTGGTTTCCATGACTATTGCTAGGAACACCATGCCATATTTATGAAATCACTCCTTCCTTTAAAAATCATTAAAAAAATATTTTTGTTAAATGTTCCTTTTTTATGAACCACTACTAAAAACAACAAAAAACCCAGTCATTAAACTATGAGACACCACCAATTTTTAAAGTACAACTTAGCTTTTCAGAGATGTTAAAATGTATGTCTTAGGATCAATAAATACAGCCTATCAGTCTTTAGCTATTTATTAGAAGTTCAATACTATACACAATGAAGGATTTTAATAGACATTTACAGATGTGTGTGTGTGTATATGCATGTGGCTGCACGCGCGCGCACACACACACACACACACACACACACACACACACTTGGGCTAAAGCATGGGGCAGGAAACCTCTTTGGCTCCCCTTTCTCCTAGTTGCTCCCAAGGCCACACTATGGAGCCCCTAGAGAGGGATCCGAGAAGTGATTTGAAAATCACCAAATTATAATCAACCGAATTCTTGACTTGTGCTATTTAGACTAAGCTTTTTCTTCATAAAAATATATTGACATCTGTCATAGAAAGAGATACTGAAAATAAGAAGTTACGTTTTTTTATGATGAAATAAACCATTAGTTATGTGACGATGGTAATTCCAGGTTTAAAAAAGAAAGCACTGGCTCTTTATTTTTAACCTATTCCTATCCATTGCCCGTTTTCTTACCGTCTGTGGGCGACTGAAATGTAGCTTCTCTCGAACTTCATGGGACAAAGACACATCCCTGAGAGTCAAATAATCTAGGTCTTTTGGCAGTTGGAGAGCTTCATCTCGCTGAATGTCCTTTATTTCTTGTTGTTGATAGAACAATACTGTTTCATAAGTGGCTGGTGAACAAAATAAATTATGTCATGATAGATTACATTAACAAGTTACATTTTTATAACTTTTTATAATTTATAATGAGTTTTTGCTGCATTATCTCATTCAACACCATGAGATAGGTAGAGTACATGTTCCCTTTCGCAGATGAAGAAATTAAAGCTAAAATAGAGGGAATATCTTACATATTACTACAACATTCTGTCTGGTAGTTTACTGAATGCCCTTTCATTTCAAAACTTTGAAAAATTCAAAGAAATTGTGTTTCTTCTCAGTGCAAATTTCGGTGGAACATCCCTCAAAAGGCTGTGGGTTTGAATTTTAAGTCCTAAAGAACAGATGTTTCTTCAAGAAAATGGTTTTGAATTATGAACATATAAAGCTGTATTTATTTTTTATTTAAAGCTTCTCAAATGATAACATAATTTAACTAAGGTTTTACTCAGACGTAAAGTTAAAAAGATAATTCAGCCATTATTTTATAATTAAAGCATTCTGTTCTTAGAAACATAAATTCAAAATGTATGTTTAAAACCTAAACATAAATTCAAAATGTATTTTAAAACCATCCTGTTCAAGAAATAAGTCTTCCCTGAAGGTTTTGGTAGCACCTGCTTCCATCACTTGTCTGGCAGCCAGAAAATCTCAGCTCTGAGTGTGGCTCTGCCAATGAATTACGCTCTAACTAAGGGCATGTCATAATCATTCTGGCCCTCCGTTTGTTTATCTAGAAAATTTAAGGGCTAACTTAGATGACTTCTGACGGTCTTCTGATGGTCAAAGGGTGGTTGTGAAGTGCACAGGCCTTAGACAAGCTAGATTCAATCCCAGCTCTGCCACTCACCAGTTGTGTGTTCTTAGGCAAGTTACCATTTATCTGTAAAACTAAGGTAATAATGCTAATACCTATTCTTCACAGGACAGCTACAAGTATCAAATGAAATAATGCACATAAAGGGCTTACTACAACATGGCAAAACAGGCGTCCTCAAACTATGGCCCGCAGGCCACATGTGGCCTGCTGAGGACATTTATCCGGCCCGCTGGGTGCCGCTGACTGTCCTGCTTAGCAGCCGACTCATCCCGGGCCTGCAGTGCGCATAGGAATTTGTTCATAGTTTTTTTTTTAAAACTATAGTCCGGCCTTCCAACGGTCTGAGGGACAGTGAACTGGCCCCCTGTTTACAAAGTTTGAGGACCCCTGAGTACAACAAATTGTAATACAACTTTATGACTCATGAATAGACAAGGAATAATTGGATATAAATGAGAAAACATATATGTTAAAGTGTATTTATTTAATCTTTCAAATATGTATATAGCAAAAACATCAGAGATAATATAAAGAATCTGAAATTGATTTCTGCCTTTAAGAAACTTAAAGATCCTCTAGTGGAGAAACTGTGAAGTAATTAGAAAACCACTGATATGTGTTATATTTTAACCTAGTGTGGTTTCTTTTAGGCCATGGATACGAATTAGAGTCTTTATTTACAAACAAGTTAAAGATAATTATTCTGGATTATTCTAACCTGAACCTGGTGATTTATTGGATAAATTAAGTTGCAAATCAAGTTTAAAATGTAGAATTTAATCACCTTTTTCCAATGCTAAGAGCCTAAACATTCAATAAAGTAATTTTTACTTAATACAGAAATCATGATATTGAAATAAAAGGTCAACATTACTTCTTATACATTAGTACACTACTAGTGTCCGGTTATTTGAAAGAATGATTCTAGAGTTTAAATGTGTTTTCTTTTGTTGCTGGGCTTTTGTTAACTTGCATGGTGGGATGGCAGGCAGCACATGGGTCATCCTATGAAAGCAGCCAAAGCATAGCAAGGTGATAGGCCTCTCTGGAACTGATAGAAGATGCCACTGCTAGAAAGAATGGAGCATTCTTACCACATTCGCTGGGCCCAAGGAGCTTTAAAGTCCTTTCCTGTTTGAACAGCGCATCATCATCCAACTTTTCCTACTGTTCTCCCCATTTCATTCTGTTCCTTGCCTTTTTACCCACATAATTTTCCACCCCAGGAAAACACTTCCTCTATCAAAATACAGAAGCTGATCTTATTCTCAGTATTTTTATGTTTGAAATTTTTCACAATGAAAAACTTTTTAAAAGTCTTCTGTAGCTTTGAGGGTCAATACACTGACCCAGAGTAGGACCCAAGAGTATGGATTTCTTTGCCTGATACAAAATAAGTACCTGTTAATGGTAAAATGTTCCAGTATACTGTCAAAGCCAAACATAGTATTATTTTTCTCATTATTAGAATATTATATGAGGAAACTGTAAAAAGGAAGTTCAAGAAAAAAAAAAGAGTTGTTGCTTTTTTCTTTAAGGGAGAGATTTACAGTAGTAGTTCCTAAACTTGAAATGTACACAGTAATCACATGGGGATCTTGTAAAATGTAGATGTTCACTCAGTGGGTCTGCAGTGGAGCCTGATATTCTGCATTCCTAACGAGCTCCAACGTGTTGCAATGCTCCTAACCTGGGAACTCCACTTTGAGTAGCACAGAGCCTAACACTATGCTGGTCCTATGATAATAATGGCTCCTCTTAAAATAGAGCTCTGCTGTCCATTCATAATTTATACAAATGGCAAAGAGATAATATATATAGGCATCTCAAGTAAAAGAAGTATTTTCTACCTTCTATTTTCAGTCTTTCAGCTAGCTCTCTACATTGAGTATACTTCTTCAAGGGTTCTGGAACAGCCTTTGCCAATAACTCCAGGTCAACTTCCTCATACTTCAGAACATCTAGAGCTCTGCAAATACACAAAAACGTAAAACAGATTAAGAACAGGATTCCTTGGAAATAATAACCTCAGAATAAATAATATCAAGACATCTAATTTTTTCCAAGGAAGTGAACAAATGGAGCAGCATCTGCAACACAGAACCTCAATAAGATGTGTGTGATTCTCCCCAACTCTCTTCCCTTATCATGAGAAATGAGTTGTTGGTAAAGTTTGCATTGCTATAATCCATTTGTCCTTTCTTGTAAGGACAGAATATCTTGTAAGGACAGATAAGAAGGGTTTGATTGAATTCCCTAAGAATTTACATCTAAGCCATAGCCATGTAAGCCCATGTAAGAGAGTCATCCTTTTGCATGCTCGGATCCAGCTGAAGGAAGTCTCCTGCTTGCTCCAAGAACGCAAAATATTCTAGTTTCCCTCTCATTTTGTGTGGTTTTCACAAGGCCCCACTGATCTGTACAGTTTCCCTATATTTACTGTCGTAATTCATTTTATTTACTAACTTTGATCTTTCCCTCTTTTTGTTGGTTGTCTTTTTAATAAATGCTGCCCACCCAAAACCAATTAAAACAAGTCATTATCAAATTAACAGAAAGTCATATCTGCCCATCCAGGGGTCCCAAGTACTCCCAGGCTTCCTACAAACCTTCTTTATAGTCCATTCTATTATCACAGTCATGCATTACCACCTTTTGCAGATGTCTGACTTATCTATCCCTCAGGAAGCCTGCTCTAGGAAAGTCCAGAAATTCTCTCTCCACAGGGGACTGGACAACTAATTACAGAGGCCTCAGCAGATAAGCTACACTGAAGCTATAGAACCAGATGCTCCAAAAGGGTAATGGTTATCAATTTCAGAAATTATAGAACACTAGAGGCCCAGTGCACGAATTTGTGCACGGGTGGGGTCCCTCGGGGCAATCAGGGTCAATTGGGGCCATCTTGTCCAGTCCTGATCGGGGCCCATTGGGGCCGGCCAGCTGAGGGGAAGAGACCATGGGAGGTTGGACGGCCGCAGGAGGTTGGCTGTGGGAGCGCACTGTGTTGAGCATCTGCCCCTTGGTGGTCAGTGCATGTCATAGCTACGGGCCGGTCATAATGGTTGCTTAGGCTTTTATATATATAGATATATATATAGATAATGGAATGCACTTCCTAATGACTAACCCAAAAAAAGAGTTACTTTGGAATCAAGTAGGGTTGTGACCTCGAAGAAAAACCCTTGACCATCTAACTTATTAAAAAAAAAACAACAAAAAAAAACACAACCCTTTGTTTACAAGGCTTGGTTCACAGGTCCAGACTTAAAGACATGCTTTGAGTCAAGCCTAAGCCTCAGAGTACAGAGGTCTGGCACACTTCAACAGAAGATAAGAGAACTCGCGAGCCGCAGTTTGCCACTCTGTTGACTAATGAGTTTGCCGACCACTGGCCTAACTCATCAATAGGTTTCTGTATAATCCTGACAGGAAATGAATGTGCACATGCATTTGTGTATCTCTCTGGTTAAAATGCTTGCTCAACCCAGCTGGTGTGGCTCAGTGGTTGAGCATCAACCTATGAACCAGAAGGTTTGATTCCTGGTCAGAGCACATGCCTGGTTTGCAGGCTCGATCCCCAGTGAGGAGCGTGGGGGAAGCAGTTGATCAATGATTTCTCTCATCTTTGATCTCTCTCTCTCTCTCTCTCTCTCTCTTCCTTTCTCTCTGAAATCAATTAAAAAAAAAAAAAATACCTGCTCAAAGTCTGGTTCAACTTGTCAGTGCTCAGCACAGAGCCTGGCATGTATGCAGTAAAAGCAATCAATGTATTTTGACCAGCTTTCTATCTTTTTAGTTTTATTTACTGAGGCATTGATAAAATGAGTTCATTTAGGATATTAAATATCAACGTAATCAAAATATAAAATTTTTTATATAAAAAACAGTAAGTTAAAAAGAAGTAAATTCATTTAGAGATGCTGAATGCTAGGCTATAAATATTCTGCTGAAATCAAATATGGGGCACTGGGACCCTGTTTCCTCCTTAAGGGAAAGAACCAAATTGAAAAGGAAAGCATTTGGCCAAATTACTTTTTTAAAAAATCACCTTAATCATAGGATTTGTTGGGTAAAAATAAAACTGTAGCCTCTTTTTACATCTTCTTATCATCAATTAGCATTTTAAACTGAGTTGAAAACAATCACTCCCCTTCTTTCACTATGACCTCAACATATTAGTCACATTTAATGCAACTTCTAATTATATAAATTTGAAACAGTGTGATATTTGATCAAAACAAAGCATAATGTCATAAATTCCTTGTGCAAAGTTTGAATGTGTAACTTCCTAAATTTAAACAAACAAGCAGCCGTAAAACTGAGTAAATTACAATTATGAACTATGTTTATACTACTATCTGTCAGTGCCACTTAGCTGGTAAACAAATATATCCATCAACCTTATTTGTGAATCAGGCTGTCATTCCTGTGAAGTCTTTGATTTGGGTGACTACTATGCAGATTATTTAATAATTACTGTTACTATAATTAAAAATCTGCTTAACAGCCAACATCATACTCAATGGGCAAAAACTAAAAGCATTTCCCTTAAGATGAGGAACAAGACAAGGATGTCCGCTTCCATCACTCTTATTCAACATAGTACTAGAAGTCCTTGCCACCGCGATCAGACAAGAGAAATAAAAGGCATCCAAATTGGAAAGGAGAAAGTAAAACTCATTATTCACAGATGACATGATATCCCACATAGAAAACCTTAAAGACTTCACTAAAAATACTCAGATTTAATAAACCAATTTGGCAAAGTAGCAGGATACAAAATTAACATCCGGAAATCGATAGCATTTTTATACACCAATAATGAACCCCCAGAAAAAGAAACTAAAAAAAAATCCCATTTACCACTGCAACAACAAAAAGATAGCATACTTGGGAATAAACTTAACCAAGGAGGTAAAAGACCTATACTCAGAAAAATTTAGGACAATGAAAAAGGAAATAGAGGAAGACCCAAAAAAGTGGAAGCATATACCATGTTCATAGACTGTAAGAATTAACATCATCACAATGTCTATATTACCCAGAGCAATCTATAGATTCAATGCAATCCCAATTAAAATGTCAATGGCATATTTCACAGATCTAGAACAAATATGCCAAAAACTTATAATGAACCAAAAAAAGACCCTGAATAGCCACAGCAATCTTGATAAAGAACAAAGTTGGAGGGATCACAATACCAGATATCAAAATATACTACAAAGCCACTGTAATCAAAAGAGCCTAGTGCTGGCACAAGAACAGGTATATAGACCAATGGAACAGAATAGAGATCCTAGAAATTGACCCATGACAATATGGCCAATTAATATTGGACAAAAAAGGTAAAAGCATACCATGGAATAAAGATAGTCTCTTCAATAAATGGTGTTGGGAAAATTGAACAGGTACATAAAAAACAAAACAAACTAGACCACCAACTTACACCATACACAAGAATAAATTCAGAATGGATAAAAGACATAAATCTAAGACATGAAACCATAAAAATCCTAGAAGAAAACATAGGCAGTGAAATCTCATTTTCACTGATACATTGCCTAGGGCAGTGGTTGGCAAACTACGGCCTTGACTAATGAGTTTGCTGGCCACTGACCTAGACTCTCGATTCCAATAATTACAGGCTGTTGTTGTTCCTTGTGATTAAGCCCCTATTCCAGTGGTCAGCAAACTCATTAGTCAACAAAGGGGCAAACCGTGGCGGCTCGTGAGCCGCAGTTTGCCAACCACTGGCCTAGGGCAAGGGAAACAAAGGAAAAAATTAACAAATGGGACTACATCAAACTAAAAAGCTTCTGTTTAACAAAAAAAGCCATCAACAAAATGAAAAGGGAGCCCACTGTATGGGAAAACGTACTCCCAATGATACATCTGGTAAGGGTTTAATTTCCAAAATATATAAAGAACCCATACACCTCAACACCAGGAAGACAAACAATCCAATTAAAAAATGGACAAAGGACATTAATAGACATTTCTCTAAAGATGACATACAGATGGCTAATAGACACATGAAAAAATGCTCAAAGTCACTAATCATCAGGGAGAGGCAAATTAAAGTGACAATGAGCTATCATTTCATACCTGTCAGAATGGCTACTAATCAATAAATCAACAAACAACAAGTGCTGGTGAGGATGTGGAAGACTGGTGCAGCCACTGTGGAAATCAGTATAGAGGTTCCTCAAAAAACTAAAAAGGGATCTGCCATTTAATCCAGTGATCCCACTTCTGGGACTATATCCTAAGAATCCCAAAACACCATTCAGAAAGAATATATACACCCCTATGTTCATGGAAGCATTATTTACAATAGCTAAGATCTGGAAAACAGCCCAAGTGTCCAACAGTAGATGAGTGGATAAGAAAGCTGTGGTACATTTACACAATGGAATACTATGCAGCTGTAAAGAAGAAGGATCTCTTACCCTTTGAGACAACATGGAGGGACCTAGAGACTATTATGCTAAGTGAAATATGTCAGAGAAAGACAAATATCATATAATCTCACTTATAAGTGGAATCTCATGAACAAAATAAACTGAAAAATAAAACAGATCCAGAGACATGGAAGCATGCAACAGACTGACAATTATCAGAGGGAATGGGAGGGGGGAGGAAGAGATGAACCAAAGAACATATATGCATATATACATAACCCATGATGAAGGCCTGGGGAGGGGGCAAGAGGAGGGAGGAGGGGACAAAAAGGGGACATCTATAATACTTTCAACAATAAAGATAAATTTTTAAAAAATGAGTAGGGAGTCTTTAATGTCTCTCTGAAATGATCTAATTTTTCTGTGAATTCTGTAATTTGTAAGTTCTGTAATTGATATAAAAATGCATACCTGAGAGATACAACTTTACCCATACTTATAGAAGCCTCTGGGATTAACTTTTTCCATTTAGAACTTGAAAACTCAATGGATTTTAACATAGAAATGCCTTCTTCTAAAGAAGACTTCATCCAAGAAGCTCTTTCATATCTTTGTTGGGACACACAGCCAGCTTCCTTATACCCTAGAAGAAGGCAGGAGAGAACGTAATGAGAGAGGTCTGAGAGAAGAGTAAACCTGGTTGGCAGACTCAGTGAAGAGTTACCTCGGAATGTGAGGCGGCTGTCAGCATTATCAGGGCGCAGTGACAAACGGAACTCTGCTCGGCTGGTAAACATTCGGTATGGTTCGTTGGTGCCCTGTGTGGTGAGGTCATCAATCAGGACTCCTATGTAGCCTTCTGTTCGGCTAACGACAAAAGGAGGCTTGCGTCTGACCCGAAGACTTGCATTGATTCCAGCTATCACACCCTACAAGAGGACTGAAATGTTTAAAAGGCCATTATGAACTGAATAAAGAGCTGTCCTGTTCATAACACTACCTAGAAAAAAATAGCATGGGGCAGTAAGAAAGCAGGCACTGCCCAGAATGGATAGACTAGAGGTAGAAAATCTGAACCTTATTCAGAAACAATATATGGGTAATGTACCACTTTACAACACTGTGATTCATTCAATACATGCCTAAAAACTTTGCTAGCCTTTTCCCACTTATAAGTAAAAAGAATAAAACTTCCCACTTAATAAGAATAATATATGATCATTTTCAGTAAAGTTATTTTAAAAGAGTAATAAAGCCACAAGTGTTTTTTTAAAATCCTATTATATATAATAAGCATCTCCACATAACCTGAAACAGAAATGTCTTCTATTAGTTATGCGTTGTATCTAAGATCTATATAATTATCATAACAGACATTAGGAGGAGGAACTCTGGTTAAATAGTCCCTTTCTGTTTACATTAACATTTGAACAAACTCTTACTTGTGCTGCAGCTTCCTCATAACCAGTAGTGCCATTTATCTGTCCAGCGAAGAAGAGCCGTTGCACCAAATGAGTCTCGAGAGAAGGAGTGATCTGACGGGGGTCTAAGTAATCATACTGAACACCATAGCCTGACCAAAGAATAAATGGTACAAAGTAAGTAAAAACAGAGCTGGACTTGCCTCAAGGTAGAGATGCAAAGATTTTCATTAAATGCTCTTCAAAAATGGACACAGACACTGAGGGGGGACAGGGGAGGGCATGTGCCGGAGTGTAGGGGAGGCCAGGTGGAGGTCAATGGGGAAAAAAGGAGACATAAAGTATTATTATTTTTAATACTTTAAACAATAAAAGAAAAAAAAATGAAGACTATTTTAAATGCCAAGTTGGGCTTTGTCTTCTGAGGCTCTAAGCAGCCCTGACTGCAGTTACGACCTCCTCACTATCTGCTAAGATGATGCTGAGCTCCTATTGAAGGGCGGCTGTGATTCTCTTTACCTGGATGGATCATTTTAGCTTTCTCCAAGCCTCTGATGCATGTGATCATTTTCTCTTGTAATTCAGCTGGTAGCGTCACAGATAACCCTTGGGGGTAGATGAGGTCAGAATCTATTCCTTCAGGTTCCAACCAAACCTGATGTATACGGTTTGGAAAACGCAAAACCTTTGATTCAATGGAAGGACAGTATCTAGAAAAGAACATTGAAATAAAAAAATTTAATGATACAAATGAAATAGGCTGGCATCATTTCTTAAAGTAATTGAGCAGTGGCACTTTTTCCTTACCGGGGTCCTTTTGTAGTTTCCTTAATGTGACTATTAAGGTGCAGGTTCTCAAGGATAATCTCATCCACTCTAGGGTTGGTGTGAGTCAAGTAACATAGCAGCTGATCTTCTGGCTAAAACACATGAATTAGTTATAACACTTTTGCCTCTCTACTAGTTTGCTTCTTATCCAAATAGACTGCACACACAATATTGGATGATGTTAAGAAATGATGTTTTGCTGGATGTGATAATGGTATTATGGTTAATTTTTATAACGTTTTTATCTGTTAAAGACATATAACAAAGTATTTATAAGTGAAATGATGAGATATTTGAGATTGTTGCTTAAAATCAGCAAGAAGAAAGTGTTAAGAGAAGATAAAACAAGAATGCCAAAAAAAGTTATTTGTTGAAGCTGGGTGATGGACACACAGATTCATAATACTATTTCTTCTATTCTCTATAAATTTTATAATAAAAATTTTAAAATACACATACCAAGAAAGTATTATCACAATTTATATTTTCCCAAAACAAAAATATAAAAGTGAGTTTTCAAAAAAGAAAAAAAACCACACAACAATATTTGAAGCCACTCATTAGGATAACACTTACAAGAAACTAGGACCATTATTATTAGTCCTCAATTCTAAAAACACAATATACTATTTTTTTTAATATTCAAAAGACAAGGCAAAAGTAACCTGTACTCTTAAAAAATGTCAGTATTGTGCAAGACTGAAGAGTTATTTCAGATGAAAGAGAAATGATGGCCCTAGCCAGTCTGGCTCAGTGGATAGAGCGTCAGCCTGCGGACTGAAGGGTCTCAGGTTCAATTCCGGCCAAGGGCACATGCCCGGGTTGTGGGCTTGATCCCCAGTGCGGGGCATACAGGGGCAGCCAATCAATGATTCTCTCTCATCATTGATGTTTCTATCTCTCTCCCTCTCCCTTCCTCTCTGAAATCATAAAAGAAATATATTTTTTAAAAAAAAGAGAAATGATGATTAAATACAATATATGATCCTAGATTGGAAAAAAATGGTTGCTATTAAAGGACAATATTGGGATAATCAGTAAAATCTGACTATGGACATTATATTAGACTAGAGGCCTTGTACATGAATTCATACACAGGTTGGGTCTGGCCAGCCTGCCCCGATCAGGCCAGCTGGCCGGCCAGGGAGAGGGGACACAGGCGGTTGACTGGCTGGCCCCGCCCCCTGGTCGAACTCCCAGTTGAACTCCTGGACGAACTCCAGGTCAAGGGGACAATTTGCATATTAGCCTTTTATTATATAGGATAACACTATTGAATCAATGTTAAATCCCCCAAATTGTATCACTGAATTGAGGTTCTATAAGAGGATGTTTTTGTGTTTAGTTGAGATACAGACTGAAGTATTTAGGGGTAAAGGGTCATGATCTTTGCAATTTGCTCTCAGATGTATCAGACAAAAAAGAAGTGTCAGAATGAATGTGTACTGGTGAGATAGATACATTTGTCAAAATCCATAAACTGTACGACACCCACCAAGAGTGAATGAAGATGTAAACTCTGGACCATCTGTGCGATCATGATGTATTGATGCAGATTCCTGAACTGTGACCAACACACAATACTGATACAGGATGTCGATAGGACAGTGGAACAATGGAAGGCTCTGAGTGTGCGTGGTACATGAGCCTGAGCATGTGTTGGGGGGAGGGAGAGCAGCAACAACAAAAAAGTATGAATGTGTAATCTACTGTTTTATACTATATATATATATATATGTGTGTGTGTGTGTGTATGTATATATATGTATATATATATACATATATATGTATATATCTATATATAGACTTATAGATATGTATCTAGAGAGAAAGAGAAATATGGTAAATTAACAATGGATGAATTTCAATGGTTTATAGGCGATTGTTCTAGTTGCCTTGCAACTTTTCTGTAGGTATGAGATTGTTTCAAAAAGTTTAAATAGACAAAGTTATTGAAGTAATGAAACTTAAGAACATATGGGGAAATGACCAATCAGCCAAATTAATAATCCTTTTAAAGATCCTTTTTTTTGCACTAAGTAATAGTGATGTAAAGTGCATTGCTACTGAAAGAGGGAGAGAAAGATCACAAAAGAAAGAGAAAGGGAAGCAGGGAGGAAGGGTGTGTTAGGCTACACAGACAGTCCTCGAGTAATGTCGGACTTGATGTACGTCATTTTGTGGTTACATCGCCATCTCCCATTTATTTATAGGAAAAAAAAAGTGCCATCATTTTGACGTATGTACATATGTGCTTTATGTTATTATTTATTTACCACAAGTAAAGGTCAGAAATTGTTATCTTTCTTTTAAATTTTTTTTACTGTTTCACTTCATTACTGCTGTGTATGTGCTCCATGTGAGTGACATAGGTGCTTATGTAGGTGGGTTCCGACTTATGGCGAAAATTGCGTTACATCACACAGTAGGAACCATAGAAACCATAGGAACTGATCTCCAACATAACCCGAGGACCTACTGTATCCTTCTGTGAATGGCCAATATTTAGCTGTAAAGCCAGATTTTCATAATTATCTTACCTTAATCCACACTGTTTCATTAATAAAGCTGAATGGTATGGATGGATTATCTGGTGTTTGCTTGTTTAGAATGCTGAAATTAATGGACTCTTTGGCAATTCGGGGTGGAGTCCCAGTCTTCAATCTTCCCACCATAAACCCCAACTTCTCTAGAGTCTGAGCCAACCCAATGGAAGGCTGGTCTCCTAAACGTCCTGCCGGATGCATCTCCAATCCAATTACAATCATGCCTCTCAGAAATGTCCCAGCAGTCAGAATCACGCTGTCTGCATATACTTTGCTTCCATCCACTAAAGGATAGGAAAGACAGTAAAAATCATGTTCTAATTGTTACTATGGATCAAATTGAAATGTGACTACTTTACATTAGAACTACAGAAAAACTTTCTCTTTAGAAACTTAAAAATAATTTCAAATGAGTAAGAAGGCTACATGTTATCAATCTCTAGAATCCAAGAAAGTTGGGAGGGAGAACGTAATGTACTATCATCTATTCACATGTTCCTAAAATTATACCAGCACTGAAAAAGATTAAATCAATTGATTTTAAAAATTAATTAATGTAAGACTTCTGGTTACCAGTAAATCTGATAGACTACCTCATATAATTCCTTTTTCCTCCTGAAACTTCAAGAAAATGAAATAAAGGGGCAAAAAGGGTATAAAACCATAAGGATTATGAATGGGAGAGACTTGTCAAAAGATGAGACATTTCAAAATATTTTTAGAAGACAGAAAGTGTTTGGAAAAGTGATAAATGACCTAGCAAATGGGAGAAAAAAACATACTTGGGTGAGGATTAACAACAACAAAAAGTGACATCTGTGCAGAAGGCCTAGAGAGCAACTGTCCTGACTATAGCAATGAATTGTGGGGGATTGCCCTAGCCCGTTGGGCTCAGTGGATAGAGCGTCAGCCTGCAGATGGAAGGGTCCAGGGTTCGATTCCGGTCAAGGGCACATGCCTGAGTTGCGGGCTCGGTCCAACGTGCAGGAGGCAGCCGATCAATGACTCCCTCTCATCATTGATATTTCTATCTCTCTCTTCTCCCTTCCTCTCTGAAATAATAAAAAAATATATTTTTTAAAAAATTGTGGGGCACTGTGGAAGTTGATATTTCTGGAAGGGAAGCGTTAAAGAAAACAACAGAATTGATAAATTATTTGAGCACTGAGTTTTTTTCTGATGAATAAGTTGAACAGGTACACAGGTAAAATAAGTAAATAAAAAATAAAGCAATTATTAACCCAAGGCAAAACAAAGAGGTATATAAAAGAAAACAAACATAATACACTACTTGAATCTGTGAACAATATTCAAATAATCATAGTAATATAAATATTTCAACCAAAATTTATGGTATAATTATACTGGAAGGATAGAGGGAAGGAAAGTAGGGGATTAAAGAGAGCTACCATATCCCTAGCCAATTTGGCTCAGTGGATAGAGTGTCGGCCTGCGGACTGAAGGGTCCCGGGTTTGATTCCGGTCAAGGGCACATACCCGGGTTGTGGGCTCGATCCCCAGTGTGGGGCATGCAGGAGGCAACCGATCAATGATTCTCTCTCATCATTGATGTTTCTATCTCTCTCTCCCTCTCTGAAATGAATAAAAATATTTTTAAAAATAAAAAAATAAAGAGAGTTACCATAAAAAAGTTAATAGATAATGTCTAAGACTGACAATTTAATGGGTAAAAATATAAGTTTATTGTTGAGAAATATGTTAAGTATAGATCAGAAGTGACAATTAAGAAAACTGAACTATCAGGTTTTTAGAGGGGATACAGAAAATAAACATGTATCTATATACTTTTTTTTTAAGTACATTCTTTTTTAAAAAATATATTTTATTACTTTTTTACAGAGAGGAAAGGAGAGGGATAGAAAGTTAGAAACATGGATGAGAGAGAAACATCAATGAGCTGCCTCCTGCACACCTCCTACTGGGGATGTGCCCACAACCAAGGTACATGCCCTTGACCGGAATCGAACCCGGCACCTTTCAGTCCGCAGGCTGATGCTCTATCCACTGAGCCGAACCGGTTAGGGCTATACACATTTTAAAATTCTACTTGATTTTTATAAAAGTTAGGTGCATGTGCTATTTTGATTAAAAAATTAATACATGCCGAAACTGGTTTGGCTCAGTGGATAGAGCGTCGGCCTGCGGACTGAAGGGTCCCGGGTTCGATTCCAGTCAAGGGCATGTACCTTGGTTGCGGGCACATCCCCAGTGGGAGGTGTGCAGGAGGCAGCTGATCGATGTTTCTCTCTCATCAATGTTTCTAGCTCTCTATCCCTCTCCCTTCCTCTCTGTAAAGTATCAATAAAATATATTTAAAAAATAAATAAATAAAAATAAAAAATTAATACATAACCCTTTTAAATATAAAACATATAATAATCTTATAAATATAAGCTTTAAAGATTTAAGGTCAGAACTAGGAGAAATAAAAAGTACAACAGAAAAAAACAAGAGAAAAAAGACACAATTATTCAGGCTAAAGTCCTACACGTGGTACAGATGAGCCCATAATTTGACTAAGCTTCACAAATGCCGAAATGAAAGAATTATGATCTTTTTATAGTTTTCCTCATTCATGAAGAGAAAACACAACCATTTCCTAGAATAAGTAAAACATCCCCATACTCTGCTCTAAAATAAATTGCTCACATGGAGTCTGATACTGTTATTATCATCTATAGTACATACCCAAAACAACACCACTGACACGGCATTTCCCAGTGTGCTCAGGTTCTGGTTCTGTAAGTATAAGATCTTCTACAGCTCCCTCCTGAACAGTAAGCAGTGGTGTATTTAGGATTTCTTTCTGTCAAAAGAGAGTGCAAGTTGAAACAACAGTTAAACGATCACTACAATCTCTACAATCTCTCGTTTTTGTGCCTTATTCTCACCTGCATGTTCTGTTTATAGAGTTTCCTATCAATTTGAGCTCTCAGACCCCAAACAGCTGGTCCCTTACGTCGGTTTAATACTTTGTAATGTATACCAGACAGGTCACAGATTCGGGAACACAGGCCATCCAAAGCATCCACTTCCCTCATTAAATGTCCCTTTCCGATACCACCAAAGGAAGGATTACAGGACATCTGACCTAAAGAAAACAGACAAAATAAATATATGAGCACTTTGCAATAGTGAGTGCAACAGAAAATTGTTTGTACAAGTGGCTAGAATCAGCGCATGTGATAAAAAATAAGAGACTTGAAACAAACACTAAAAAGAAAATTCTGAAGTCCCAATAGGGTACAATTCAGGCATTCTGGAAGACAAACCCTTGCCTGTACTATCCTTTCAATCTTTTCCTTGGATATTTCATTTCATTAGTTTGCCTTTTCCTTTAAAATGTGGTTTTTGAAATCTTTACCTCATGAAACCTTTCCAAATCAAGAATACTTTAAAGAAGTACCTTGGGACTGGTTCACTGTTATAATCAATTATGTCTTCTATAAATGCCATCTCTGTTTTCTTTTTTGCTTATTTTGCAGAAATAATTAAATTATAAGTTTCCTCAAAGTACAAACCATATTTTATATCTTTTCTTTAAAATTCCCTAGTCTTATTTGGAGGTCTGGATATTACTACTCATCAAAATGACTTACCTTTATTTTTTTAATTGATTTTAGAGAGAGAGAGAGAGAAGAAGGAAGGAGGCGAGAGAAAGAGAAACAAAGAGAGGAAGAGAGAGAGAGAGAGAGAGACATCAATTTGTTGTTCCACTTATTTATGCATTCATTGGTTGATAATTGTATGTGCCCTGACTGGGGATCAAACACAACCTTGGTGTATCGGGGACGATGCTCTAACGTACTAAGCAACTGGGCCAGGGATAATGATGTAGCTTTTAATATCCATTATATATCAGTTAATTTTACAAAAATTTCTGAATCTCACTAATTTCTGACATTTTCTCAAACTTTGATCCCCAGAAATGAGTCTTCTCATACACAGAAGAGGGAAAAAAGAGGACACCTAAAACACCAGAAATTACTGAAATTCCACTACTTTCTCTTTTTTTAAAATATATTTTTATTGACTTCAGAGAGGAAGGAAGAGGTAGAGAGAGACAGAAACATCAATGATGAGAGAGAATCATTGATCGGCTGCCTCCTGCATGTCCCACAATGGGGATCAAGCCTGCAACCGGGCATATGTCCTGATTGGGAATGGAACCTTGACCTCCTGTTTCATAGGTTGATGGGCAACCACTTAGCCACACCGGCTTGGCTCCACTACTTTCTTATATCCCTAAACTAGGCAACTTCTAGGCACTTTATTAAATTAGTGTAACTATATTACAAACCTATTTATAAAATTTACATTTGTGAAGGT
The DNA here is from genome assembly GCF_963455305.1 of Plecotus auritus. NCBI lineage: Eukaryota > Metazoa > Chordata > Mammalia > Chiroptera > Vespertilionidae > Plecotus > Plecotus auritus. The sequence goes on from NC_137775.1 coordinate 68,019,260, forward strand.
CAAATGCAAAGAAATCCTCATCATTTTAAATTGCTGAAAACTTTTCTCAAAGAAATGTATGCCTATTATAAGGAGCTTCTCTCCTTATAGGCATAAAAGTTGAACATGCCACTCTCTTTTGCTTAGTCCTCAAAATTTTTCTCAACAGCCGAAACCGGTTTGGCTCAGTGGATAGAGCGTCAGCCTGTGGACTGAAGGGTCCTGGGTTCGATTCCGGTCAAAGGCATGTACCTTGGTTGCGGGCACATCCCCAGTGAGGTGTGCAGGAGGCAGCTGATCGATGTTTCTCTCTCACTGATGTTTCTAGCTCTCTATCCCTCTTCCTTCCTCTCTGTAAAATATCAATAAAATATATTTAAAAAAAATTTTTTTTTCTTAACTGAGAACTACAGGAAGCCAGCATTCATTCCCAATCATTTGGAGTTGGAATAAGATCTAGTGATCATCTGTACTATTAAATAGAGGCTACATCCCAAGTGTGGCACCAGTACCTGAGGTGGGCAGTGGTAGTAGAAATGTATAAATCAGTAAGTTTTTCACTCTACTAAAAAATTTAAGTCAGCTATGTAGAAAAGCTCATGGTAAAACAACAGTTAACAACAGACCACTTAATATGGGCCAGCCATTATCCCAGGTGAGTTGCATATACACTGAGTGGCCAGATTATTATGATCTCTGAACGCATAATAATCTGGCCACTCAGGGTATATCCTATATAATAATCCTATATAATAAAAGGCTAATATGAAAATTGCCCCCTCGACCAGGAGTTCGACCAGCAGGCAGGCCGGCCAACCGCCCATGTCCCCTCCCCCTGGCCAGGCTGGCCGGACCCCCACCCATGCACGAATTCATGCACCAGGCCTCTAATATATATATATATATATATATATATATATATATATATATATATATATATACACACACACACACACACACACACACACACACTAAGTGGTCAGATTATTATGCATTCAGAGATCATAATAATCTGGCCACTCAGTGTATTTTCTGGCTTAAACTTTACAGCAACCTGATGAAGTTGATACTATTACTTCTATTTCGTGGAGAAAGAAACTGAGGCTTAGATAAATTGTCCCTTGCCAAGGTCACCCAGATAATACATAGTAGAGCCTAGAATAAAATTCAGAAAGTCTAACAACCTCTTAATGGACAACATTCTCCATGAAATACATAGGTGGTACAACATAGAATAAACAGGCTCAGAAAGCTAGTCTCTTTTATGGTGAAAGGCAAAATATAAGTTTGCCAAAAACCATTATTTTCCAGGTTAGTGTAAAAATAGAAGACTTTCTTTCCACTTCTGACTTTACTATTGGCAAATGGTATGACTGAATCATAACAGGACAAATCTTGCATACTGTATTCTTATGGAAGTTCAACCTACTAAACCAAAGCTTTCTTTATGAAGTCACGCAGAAATATCTAATATTCCACTATATCAAATTACCTTAGGAAATAAAACTTTGATTTTAAAATAGAACTGTTATTCACTAAGGTCACCTGTAAGAATTATTAAAATATCTCTGAAATATATTTACTTTAAAATTTATATTTTGTTGAGAATATTAATGAGTTTTGATAGAAAACCCTTTATCCCTGACAGGACTACATAATACACTGTATAATAATCACTTTAGTTCAATACTATGGTTTTGTTCATTAGATTTTTGTAATTATTATTGAAAGGTAGTACTATAAGCAGTATTGTACCATAAGCAAAATATACGTTTTTTGGAAATCATATCGTTCCTCTCCAAACGAATCACAGTTAACAGTGTATATTTCTCCAGTTATGATCTAGATGGCAATCTTAAAACGTATTTCAGTATACAAATATGTGATTTACTCACAATTTTTACAAAACGCAGTTAATATTTAAATAGCTATTCACTCTTAAGCAAAATTCAGGAGGAAAGACATAGGCATGCATAATTTACAAGATACTGTTTTGGCTAGCATCTATCATGATGCAAGAGAGCGATCTAGTGCCCTAGCTGGTTTGGCTCAGTGGACAGAGCATCAGCCTGGGGACTGAGTCCCAGGTTCCATTTGGGTCACCAGGCACATACCTGGGTTGCCGGCTTGATCCCCAGCAGCGGATGTGCAGGAGGCAGCCAATCAATGATTCTCTCTCATCGTTGATGTTTCTATCTCTCTTTCCCACTCCCCTCTCCCTTCCTCTCTGAAATCAATAAAGATATACTTTAAAAAAGAGAGTGAGAGAAGAGTGATCTAGGCCTAGCCGATCTGGCTCCGTGGATAGAGCACTGGCCTGTGGACTCAAGGGTTCTGGGTTCCATTCCGGTCAAGAGCATGTACCTCAGTTGAAAGCTCTATCCCCGGCCCTGCTCCGGGCAGGTGCGGGAGGGGACCAATCACAAAACTGGGGAACAAACATCCAGCAGAAATATAGAATGCAACAAAAGTTAGCATCCTTCTTCAAAAGGGCTTCACAAAATTTTGAGAAAAAACACAGCGGTCATTTGTAAACGATCACTAGTAATGTTAATTCACTCTTTAGCCAAAGCAACAAGCTAGTAAAGGTCAAATGACAATGAAATCAGAAGCTATCAGCAAGTAGAGTATTCTTAGTTTCCCCCTTTCCCAAGGCACCGCCCCCCACATCCTCCAAGCAACTATTTTTGTCAGCAGCAGCATAATCCGTGGCCCACAGCATAGCCTAACCCAGAGTTCTGACCCGGCCCGCCTGATTCCGCGAGACACACATCGGGCTAAAACCACCGACCCTAGGATTCTCACTAGCCTTGGGGTTGCGAGGTTGCCCACACCAGGCACTGGAAGGGGAAGGGGACTGATGATTCGCAACTTGCGTCCTACGCAAAGCTCCACAGCGGCTGCCCTCACCGATCGTGTCCACCCGGTGCGTGAGGAGCAGAGTTCGGGAGCCGCACCGCGCGGCCGCGGCGGCTGCCTCCGTGCCCGCGTGCCCTCCGCCGACCACCACCACGTCGTAGTGCGGAGTCCAGGGCGCAGCGCTGTCGCCGCTGAGCCGGGCCGGCGGAAGGTGCGGTTTGGCAAGGGAGGCCGCGACCCAGCGACCGCAGCCTCGGAGAGGAAACATGGTTGGAGACGGCAGAGTCTGTCTGATTCCAAACCTGACTCGAGCGACGCGCAGCCGTTAAGGGCACCAGAGTCAATCTTCAGGGCGCAGCCTCCTTGCTCTGACGTCACGGCGTAGCACGTCTCCGTCCAGCGTCGCCGCTGATTGGCGGTTTGGCGCGACTCGACTAGTAAATCTAGACCCGGTCCCGGCTCTGGTGGTTCCTGGACGGTGTACTTGTGTCGTGGTCCGTGCAGGTTGTTTGACTTCCTGTGGCTCTGGAGTGAGAGACTCTGATTTATTGTTCCGTTTCTTTATGCACTCATTGATACTTTCTTAAATGTGCCCTGACTGGCCCTGACCGGTTTGGCTCAGTGGATAGAGCGTTGACTTGCGGACTCAAGGGTTCCGGGTTCCATTCCCGTCAAGGGCATGTACCTTGGTTGCGGACACGTACCGGGTGGGGAGTGTGCAGGAGGCAGCTGATCGATGTTTCTCTCTCATGGATGTTTCTAACTCTCTAACCCTCTTCCCTCCTCTCTGTAAAATATCAATAAAATATATTTTTTTAAAAAGAGGCAGCCAATCAGTGATTCTCTCTCATCATTGCTGTTTCTATCTCTCTCTTCCTCTCTGAATTCAATAAAAAAATATATTTTAAAAAAAAATGTGCCCTGACTGAAGATGGAACCTCCACCTTGGTGTATGGAGAGGATGCTCCAAGCAACTGAGTTACCCAGCCAGGGCCTTATTTTTTTTCCCCCTTTTCAATTCAGCTTATCATCTTCTATTATATGTTTATTGGCTGTTTCTCCAAGCCAAAATCTAAGCTTCAGGAGGGCAAGGATCTTTATGTATCAACATAATACAAGAATCTAGAATAGTAGACACTCAAATATTTCATGAGTGACTAAATGAATTACTGAGGCAAACATGAAACATAAAGGTTAAGATGTAAATCAAGTAGGGCCCTAGCCAGTTTGGCTCAGTGGATAGAGCTTCGGCCTGTGGACCTGAGGGTCCCAGTTTCTATTCCAGTGGAGGGCACTATCTCGGTTGAAGGCTCCTCCCCATCCCCAACCCTGGTCAGGGCGAGTGGGGGAGGCAACCAATTGATGTGTTTCCCTCACAATGGTATTTCTCTCTGTCTTTCCCTCTCTCTTCCACTCTCTCTAAAAATCAACGGGAAAAAAATGAATCTCTGGTATTATTTTTCTTCTAGATAAAGTCCAAGATTCATATCAAGACAACTAAAAAGTCATTCCCTCTATGATCTGGACACTGGTTGCTGCAACAAGATTGAGCAAGGAACAATTTTTCCTCCTTTGACAGGTCAGCAGCAGAGGTATTTAATTCTGGTCTGATGGATTGTTGCTTGCATGTTTTTGGTTAAGCAAACACTTTTGAGGACTTTGGAAATGGCTGGAAATCAGCATTAAGCTATCTGCAGAGTTATTTACTGGATTCCATGACAAGCAACTGGAGTCCTTGGAGGAGAAAAATAGAACCATAGAGCAGAGGTCTTCAGAATGGAGTAGGCAGACCCCTGGGCATCCTGGAAGACCGCCCAAATACACTTCCAGTTTTAAGGAAATGGATTTCCAAATTTCAGTTTCTAGTTTATTCTTCCCTAAAATTGGTCAGCTTGCAAACAAGCCTAACTACCCAACAGTCCTTCCATTTTACAAAGGAAAAATAAGTGGATAAAACTCATGAATAAACATCTTTCATATTACAATTCAAACTAGGGCTCACTGCCCTAGGGTGTAAGAAAACCTCTTTGTACTAAAGAGAAGGATATATAAAAGTACTGGATTCAGGGAATCCTCTTAAAAATTTAATCCATTGGCAGATGAATGAATAAATAAAATGTAGTATATACATAGAATGGAATTATTCAGCCTTAAAAAGGAAGGCGGACATAAGCAACAACATGGATAAACCTTGAGGACATTATCTTAATTGAAATAAACCAATCATTAAACCATAAAGACAGTGTGATTCCACTTCCATGAGGTACCTAGAATAGTCAAATTCATAGAAACAAAGTAGAAGGGTGTTTGCTAGGGGCTGGTGAGAGGGGGCAATGGGTGTTATTGTTTAATGGGTACAGAGTTTCAATTTTCCAAGATGAAGAGTTCTGGAGATGGATGGTAGCTGTATTTAATGTCACTGAACTGTACACTTGAAAATGGTTAGCATAGTTTTAAAGAAGTAATCAAGGCTTTCTAAACCCAAGGGCTTCCTGTCTCATATGTATTTATATGAAGGGACTGGCTTTAGAAATGTACTTTTGAGATACTGTATTGAGTGAGATACTCTGGAAGCTGAACAGCCAAAGCAGTATGGATTATTTAAAATGTACAATTTTTATGGGTTTTTAAGAACCAATGGGTAAAACGCATGAATAAGAATTTCACACAATTTCTTTAAGATTGTGTGTCCTTTTAAAAAGTCAGATAGGCTCTCTGCTCCTCCTGTTCATCAGACAGCCTCTCCTCCTGTGCAGTGCCAGCCGCAACCCAGAGACACAATGATGAAGGTCAGAGTGAATGGATTTGGCCGTATTTGGTGCCTGGTCACCAGGGCTGCTTTTAACTCTGACAAAGTGGATACTGTTGCCATCAATGACCCCTTCATTGACCTCAACTACATGGTCTACATGTTCCAGGATGATTCTACTCATCGTAAGTTCAAAGGCACAGTCAAGGCTGAGAACTGTAAGCTTGTCATCCATCTCCATTTTCTAGGAGTGAGATCCTGCCAACATCCATATGGTTGATGCTGGGTGCTGAATATGTTGTGGTGTCTGCTAGTATCTTCACTACCTTGGAGAAGGCTGGGGCTCACTTTAACGGTGGAGTAAGAGGGTCATCATCTCTGTCCCTTCTGTGGGTTGCTGCCATGTTTGTGAAGGGGAAGGAACCATGACAAGTGTGACAATGTCCTCAAGATTGTCAGCAATGCTTCCTGCACCATCAACTGCTTGGTCCCCCTGGCCAAGGCCATCCATGACAACTTTGGAATCGTGGAGGGACTCATGACCACAGTCCATGCCATCCTGCCACCCAGAAGACCATGGATGGCCCCTCTGGGAAGCTGTGGTGTGATAGTGGAGGGGCTGCCCAGAACATCATCCCTGCTTCTACTGGTGCTGCCAAGGCTGTGGGCAAGGTAATTCATGAGCTGAATGGGAAGCTTACTGTCATGGCCTTCTCTGTCCCCACCTCCGTGTGTCAGTTGTGGATCTGACCTGCTACCTGGAGAAAGTTGCTAAATATGATGACATCGAGATTATAGTGAAACAGAGGGGCCCCTCAAGGGCATCCTGGTTATACTGAGGACCAGGTTGTCTCCTGGGACTTTAACAATGACACCTACTCCTCCATCTTTGATGCTGGGGCTAGCATTGCTCTCAACGACCAATTTGTCAAGCTCATTTCCTGCTTTGACACTGAATTTGGCTATAGCAACAGGGTGGCAGACCTTATGGTCCACGTGGCCTCCAAGGAGTTAGAGCCCCCTGGACCACCAGCCCCAACCAGAGGAAGAGAGACCCTCAGCTGCTGGGGAGTCCTTGCCCCAAATCAATCCCCAACACACTTAGAATCTCCTGACTTTCACAGTTTCCATCTCAGACCCCCTGAAGAAGGGGAGAGGCTTAGGGAGCCCTACTTTGTCATGCACCATCAAAAAAGTTCACTGCACCCAGCCAAAAAAGAAACAATTAAAAATAAATATTTATTACAATTACAGTAATCTTAATCTCTTTCAGTCTTGTAAAAGATGAACATTTACTATTTCACATTAATTTTACAAAGTACCCTTATTTAAACTTACATTGAAAAAGTTTGTCAACTTCAATGGACAAGAGAGCTTGTAGTTTCCCACAATTCTTTTAGGTGGCTTGCCAGCAAATGCGTGGGGCTGTCAATACTGCTGAGGGTGTTTGCAGCTTCTCTCAGGTTAGCCTTTGCACTGGAGCAGGAGAACATTAGCATCTCTGGAGGACCGCGGGCCACCCTGTGCCGGCGGGGGCGTGGCTCCAGGGTGCCCTCCCGCGTGGGGTCATATTTCCTGCGCGTGCTCCCTGACCGCGTTTCTGCCTTCCCGCCAGACTTCAAGTTTTAAGTTTCATTTCCAGTCACCGGACGCGACTGCAGGTTCCTCTAACCGCGGCCTTTTCGCGAAGCCCAGTCAATTTTCCATCAGCAAAGAGCACCAGCCATGGATCCTCGGAGCGGAAAGGCGACGCGGACAGCTGCGAAGGCGGGAGCCGCCACCTCCAAGATTTCGGCGCAGTGTGCGAAGGGCGCCCCGACGAAGCCCTCGTCGACGAAGCCCATCGAGTGTCCCGTTGTCCCCGAAGCTGTCCAGCTCAATGAGCAGAAATGCAGCTCCACTAGAGCGTCGGGAAACCAGCAGAAGAAGAGCGCCCCGGGCTCCCGGGAGAGACCGCAGGTTCGCGCGCGGGGTGCGCGCATCGAGAAGGCCCCGCTGAGCAGTGAGGACACGGTCGACGGGCACACGGATCTGGCCGCGGCTCCCGAGCTGCCCCTTCCCAGAGCTGGATCTCGCCGAAAAGGGGGTGCATGCGCCAAGAAGGACTCGCTGAGCAGCGAGGACACAGTCGACGGGCACACGGAACTTGGCGCGGCTCCCAGGCCGCCCCTTCCCAGAGCTGGATCTCGCCGAAAAGGGAGTGCATGCGCCAAGAAGGCGCCTCTGAGCGCCCAGGTCGCCTTGGACGGGCAGGCGGGGCTGGCCCAGGAGCCGCAGTCGTCCCTTTCCAGGGCTGGATCTCGCCGAAAAGGGGGTGCATGCACCAAGAAGGCGCCTCTGAGCGCCGAGGACATCTTGAACGGACAGGCCATTCTGGCCGAGGGGCCAGAGCCTTCCGCAGCCCCGGAGTCGCCCCTTCCTAGGGCTGGATCCGCGCGCTCCGCTGGGGAGCGGAGATCTCCGTCCAGGCCAACGGAGGACGCCAGCCAGGATCCGCTGGTTCCAGCCTCTAGTCTGGGCCGGAGGGAGGCGGTGCCTGGCGCCTGGAAGCTCGGGGCGGTGGTGGAGAAGTTGAAGCTACGACGCGCAGAAATCTCAGAAGCCGCGAAGGTTGTAAACAAGGTCGTGGACCACCTGCTACGAGGACTGAATAGCTGCCAGTCCGAGTTTAAAGGTGTCGAGGTGCTACACACTGGGAGCTACTACGAGCAAGTGAAGGTGAGCTGCCAATTGCCTGCCCTCCCGCGCCCTAGGCGCGCGGCCCGGCTTCCTCACCCCTCTCCTAACCTCCCCGATATTCCCCATCTCCTAAGGTTCCTCACTTTCCTTCGGAGGAAACTCAGACTAGTTCTTACGTTCTAATTAAAACGACGAACCGTTGTTCTTTCGTTTATTCATCACTACATCCAACGAACATAAAGCCAACCTATATTGATTGCTAGCCACTGTGAAGACACCACTTTGGGGGGAATTCAAATGTATAGATTCATTCAGGTAAGCAGACCTGCATTGTGTTTCTCCAACAGTGCTGTACTTGGTAGTTTCTGGTCATATTATGACTTGCATGATTAGGAGTGTGATCTGCGAAATATCCACAAAACTAATATATCTAAGAAACTTTTTTTCTATTAGGACTTCTGTACTGCAAAGGAAACATATTTTCAGTCTCTCCCTCCAGCCCCTGCGGACCTACTCGTTCTCTCAATTTCTTATTCAGATGTTCTGGGAAGCTCCCAGTGAATGATGTTAAAAATAAATTAAGAGAAAATCTCCTACAGGTACTAAAAAGCATTCTTCCCAAATGCACATCAGATGTAACTATTTTTAAGTGTGTATTCCACAGCTCCATTTGTCTGTGGCTGGTTGTCATTGAAGCCACCGTTCCAGTATAAATGGAAGGTTTAGGAGCAGGTTTCTGACTGGAGTTTGTTTCCTGATCAGTGGCAGTGATGAAAGTGGACCACCTTGTCTTATTCTTGATCTTAAGGAAAATGCTTTTAGCTTTCCCCCTGTTGAGTATGATGTTAGCTGTGTGTTTGTCATATATGGGCTTTTATTTAGGTGAGGTATGTTCCCTTTATTCCCACTTTATTGAGTTTTATCATAAATGTATGCTGTAGCCCTAGCCGGCTTGGCTCAGTGGATAGAGCGTCAGCCTGTGGACTGAAGGGTCCCAGGTTCGATTCCGGCCAAGGGCACATGCTGGGTTGCGGGCTCAATCCCCAGTGGGGGGCGTGCAGGAGGCAGCTGATCAATGATTCTCTCATCATTGACGTTTCTATCTCTCTCTCCTTCTCCCTTCCTCTCTGAAATCAATAAAGAAATATATTTTTTAAAAAAATAAATAAATGTATGCTGTATTTTGTCAAATGCATTTCTACATCTTTTGATATGGTCATATGGTTTTTATCCTGCATTTTGCTTATCACGTGGTATATCACAATAATTGATTTGCAGATATTAAACCAAACTTGCACCCCAGGAATAAATACCACTTGATCATGGTGTATGATCTTTTTAATATATTGCTGAATTTGGTTTGCTAATATATATATATTTTAAATATATTTTTATTGATTTCAGAGAGGAAGGGAGAGGGAGAGAGAGATAGAAACATCAATGATGAGAGAATCAACGATTGACTGCCTCCTGCCCGCCCCTTACTGGGGATCGAGCCCACAACCCAGGCATTTGCTCTTGACCTGAATTGAACCTGGGACCCTTCAGTCCAGAGGCCAACGCTCTATCCACTGAGCCAAACCGACTAGGACTGGTTTGCTAATATTTTGTTGAGGATTTTTACATCTATGTTCATCAGGGATATTGGCCTATATTTGTGTGTGTGCGATGTCTTTGTCTGTTTTGGGAATGAGGGTAATGGTTACCTCATAAAATGAGCTTGGGAGCCTTCCTTCCTCTTGAATTTTTTTGAATAGTTTGATAAGGATAGGTGTTAATTCTTTGAATGTTTGGTTACATTCACCTGTGAAGCCATAGATACAGGACTTTGGTTTGTTTGCAGTTTTTTGGGTACTGATTTGATTTTGTTGGTAGTAATTGGTCTCTGCATATTTTTAATTTTTTGATTTAGTCTTGGAAGATTGTATGTTTCTAGGCATTTATCCATTTCTTCAAAATGATCCAATTTTTTTGCATATAGTTGTTCGTGGTATTTTCTTATACTCCTTTGTTTTTCTATGATGTCAGTTTTCACTTCTCTTTTTTTAACTTTATTCACATGGGTCCTCTTTTTTTCTTCTTTTTAAAAAAATATGTTTGTATTGATTTCAGAGAGAGGAAGGGAGAGAGAGAGGGATAGAAACATCAATGATGAGAGAGAATCTTGATTGGTTGCCTCCTGCATGCTCCCTACTGGGGATCAAGCCTACAACTGGGGCATGTGCCCTGACCAGGAATCCAACCTCGACCTCCTGGTTCATGGGTCAGAGCTCAACCACTGGGCATACCAGCCAGGCTTACTTTTTTTCTTGATGAGTTTGGTTATAGGTTTATCCATCTTGTTTATCTTTTCAAAGAACCAGCTCTTGGTTTCAGTGATCCTTTATACTGTTTTTTTAGACTCTACTTTGTATATTGCCACTCTGATCTTTATTATTTCCTTCCTTCTATTCACTTGGGCTGTTTGTTGTTATTTTTCTAGTTTCTTTAGGTGTGTAAGGTTAGATTGTTTATTTGAGAATTTTTTTTTTTGTTTCTTGAGGTAGGCCTATATTGCTATGAATTTCCCTCTTAGGACTGAATTTGCTGTGTCCCTTAGGTTTTGGGTCATTTGGGTCATTGTGTTTTCATTTGTCTCAAGGCATCTTTTGGTTTCTTCCTTGATCTCATTGTTAACCATTCATTGTTCAGTAGCATGTTATTTAACCTACATGTGTTTGTGTGTTTTTCAATTTTTTCTTATAATTGGTTTCTAGTTTCATACCTTTGTGGTTGGAAAAGATGCTTGATAGCATCTTTTTCAATCTTTTAAAATTTATTGTTACTGTTGTATGGCCTAATATGTGGTCTATCCTAGAAAATGTTCCAAATGCACTTGAAAAAATGTATATTCTGCTGCTTTAGGGTGAAATACTCTGAATATATCAATTAAATCCATCTGGTCAAATGTGTCATCTAAGGCTGCTGTTTTCTTGTTGATTTCTGTCTGGAAGATTTATATTTATAGTCCCCAGTGTCCTTACTGTGTTCTTTGGTGTATGTACACAGAGAGGATGCAATCTTTCTCTCTTTCTCTTCTTACAAAGTCACCAATCCTGTAAGATTAGAACCACACCTTCATGATCTCATTTAACCTTAATTACCTCCTGAAAGTCCTGTTTCCAAGTACAGACACATTGGGGATTAGGGCTTCAATATCTGAATTTTGGGAGGACAGTTAAGTACACAGCACAATACATCTAAGTTTGGACTAGACATATTTCACGTGGTCAGTAGACATATGGCTGCTAAGTACCGTGTTGAACAGTGCAGTCCAATAGCTGTACCTGAAGCTTATCCTAAGTAGGGAAAGACTTGTGGCATTTTTAATATAGTAAAAACAAACATTTATTATAATTGCTTTAGTTATTTTGAGAATGGAAAAGGTTCTTTGAAGCTTCTACAAATGCTTCTAAGATACTATTATTGTACATGAATTGGAGCTCACACTCACTTGGGTAACCAGTAGATATGAGACAGCCCTTGTGCAACTAGCCAGTAGGTGAATACACACATTTTTGACATCACACAATGATCTCAAAATTGTAACAGGAGGGTGGCTGCAGTGTGTATCTTGTGATGTGAAAGGTAGCTCCTTCCAGGTCTTTAATTTTATTAAGCTTTAAACCTAGAGTAAATCTGGTACAGATTTTTAAAGCTTACATGATATCTTTTTGTATTGTTAATGCTCGCTCACCCGTGGATATTTTTTCATTGAATTTTAGGGAGAGTAGAAGAGAGAGGGAAAGACAGAGAGACATATCGATGTGAGAGAAACACATCAATAGGTTGCCTCTTGTATGAACCTTGACCAGAGCCCGGGCCAGGTGGGAGCCTGCAACTGAGGTATGTGCCCTTGACTGAAATCGAGCCCAGGACCCTTTGGTCCGCAGGCTGACGCTCTATCCACTGAGTCAAACTGGCCAGGGCACATGATATCATTTAAAATTATTTTAAGCCCGGCTAGCATGGCTCAGTGGTTGAGCATTGACCTATGAACCAGGAGGTCTCGGTTGGATTCCCAGTCAAGGCAAATGCCCAAGTTGGGGGTTCTATCCCCACTGTGGGGTGTGAAGGAGGCAGCTGATCAATGATTCTCTCTCATCACTGATGTTTCTCTCTCTCCTTCCCTCTCTGAAATCAATAAAAATATATTGAAAAATAAAATAAAATTGATTTAATAAGCTCTGGCCAGTGTGGCTTGGTTGGGTGTTGTCCTGTGCACCAAAAGGTTGCCAGTTCCATATCCTGTCCAGACATACTAGTATGCCCAAATTGTGGGCTTGAACCCTGGTAGGGGATGTGCTGGATGCAGCCGATCATGTTTCATTCTCACATGAATATTTTTCTCTCTCTCTCTCTCTCTCTCTCTCTCTCTCTCTCTCAAAAAATCAATAAAAATATATTTTTTAAATTAATAAAAGTGTTTTAAAGTATAGAAATCCCATATACATATTATGGTTAAAAAAATGAGTATAGAACCTACAAACTAAAACCAATAATACTTTCCCAATTCCACTGGTCCTACTCCCAAAGGGTATACATATTAAAAGTCTTGTTTTTAAAAATAGGGTTTTAAGTGGAAATTTTAAGAAAAGAATTGCAGTTGCTTGGAAAATATTCACAAGCAAACATTTCACTGCTGTTTTTACTTTTTCTTAGGTTTCTGCTCCTAATGAATTTGATGTTATGTTTAAACTGGATGTCCCCAGAATTCAGCTAGAAGAATATTGCAACAGTGGTGCTCATTACTTTGTGAAGTTCAAAAGAAACCCCAAAGGAAATCCCCTGAATCAGTTTTTAGAAGGGGAAATATTATCAGCTTCTAAGATGCTGTCCAAGTTTAGGGAACTCATTAAGAAAGAAATTAAAAACATTAAAGGTAAGATTTTTGAGTTTTGATCCTTAAAGGTCTAATCATACCTACTAACTGCCCATGTAAATTCCTCTCCTGATCTTTCTTGACCTCCCTAGAGCACACTGTTGACCACTACCTCCCAGAAACAACTCTTTGCACTTGATGTTATTCTACTATGTTTTCTTGGTATTCTGTTAAAATGTTGATTGGCTCTATTTTGGTCTCCATTGAATATTCACTGAACTGCTGCCTGTGCCACTGGGCATATGTGGTTGAATAAAATAATGGAATCCCCTCTTGAAGCTTGGATCTTGGAAACACAAATTGTAGTGAATACTCTGACGGGAATGAATGGGAGAAGGGGTAGCAATTGAAGTGGTGGAGCAAGGCTCTGAGGCTGAAAAGAGCTTGGCAAGCTCAAGGAACTAAAAGAGGCCCATGTGAACAAGGAAAGGAAAGAGGAACAGGAAATGTAGTTTAAGAGGTGACCACAGACCAGATTCTTCAAGGACTTGGAAAGGTTCAGATTTTATTGTATGTTCATTTGAGAAGCCATGTTTGAATTACAAAATAGTGATTCCCTTTGTATTTTTTAAAAATACGTTTTCATTGACTTTTTTGAGAGAAAGGAAGGGAGAAGAATAGAGAGATAGAAACATCCATGGGAGAGAAACATCATCAATTGGCTGCCTCCTCCACATGTCCTGATCGGGACTCAAACCCGTGACCCCTTGGTTCCTGGGTCAGTCTCAACTGCTAAACCATGCTGGCTGGGATAGCTTTGTATCTTTAAGTGTTTACTCTGGCTTCTTTGGAGAAGATATTGTAAGAAAGCAAGTCAGAAGATTAGAAAGGAAAATATTTTAATAGTTCAAATTAAAAGATGGGGGTGAAGTGGGGTGCTAGGATGGAGAGAAGCATCGACACACCCAAACTGTAGCAGTGCTTGCTTCTGAATTAAGTATAGGGGTGAGAGAGAGGATGGAATTGAAGAAGGCTCCCAGGTTTCTGGATTGAGCACCTGTGTAGATTGTGCCATTTACTAAGATTGGAAGGACAGAAGAGGAACACTTTGGGGAATGAATGAAGAGTTTGGCTTTGGATATCTTAAGTTAGATATCCCTGTGATATGTTAAAGTGAATGTGCCGTGTCCATAATTGGATATGGGTTTGGAGTTCAGATGATACATTTGGGCTACATGTCAACATATAAGTGGTCCCTTTGACAGAGAGTGTAGATGAACTTATTCATTAATTAATCAATATTCATTGATTAATGTGACAGGTGGTCTAGAGGTTTGGGATATGTTAATGAACAAATAGATGAAGACCCACACCCTTCTGTACCTTATAATTATGTAAAAGCAGATATGCAATTAATGACAAATGGAAAACACAATTATCTTGTATACTAGAAAGTAGTAAGTTCTATGGGGGAAATGCTAGCAAAGTGAGAGGGATCTGGAGTTTTAGGAATAGGAAGGGAGAAATTATAATGTTAAGTAGAGTGGTTAAGAAGAGGATCCCACCCTAACCGGTTTGGCTCAGTGGATAGAGAATCAGCCTGCGGACTGAAAGGTCCCAGGTTCGATTCCGGTCAAGGGCATGTACCTTGGTTGCGGTTGCATCCCCAGTAGGAGGTGTACAGGAGGCAGCTGATCGATGTTTCTCTCTCATCGATGTTTCTAACTCTCTATCCCTCTCCCTTCCTCTCTGTAAATATATATATATTTAAAGAAGAGGATCCCATTAGAAGTTGGGGAGAAGAGAAGGAATGAAAGGAGATTGAGTGGTTTTACAGGAGCAGTGGTCAGTGTTTAGAATGCTGCTGACATCCAGAAAACCATTGGTTTTGGTCTGTGGTTTTGTGGGGATTGTTGTTAACATTGACTTAGCAGTTTTAGAGAGATTATGAATACACAAGAAAAAAAGGGGGCATGGATGCAGTAGAGACAGCATGTGTAAGCAACTCTAGAAAGTTTTGTCTGCAAAGGAAGTAGAAATATGGGTAAGTAGGGGGAGGAAGCTGATATAGGGACAAAAGAGAGGTATATTTTAGAATGAAGGACACTGGAACCCTTTGTATGCGGAGAGGAATGATCCAGCAGGGAGGGGGAGTCCACTGATGCAAGAGAGGGAACAATTGAAGGAGCGAGGTCTTGAGCAAGTGAGGATCCAGAGGCAGGTCCAGGGGTGGCCTTGGAAAGATGAAAGGACATTTCCTCGGTGGTAATAAGAGGAAGAAGGAGAAAATGGGTAAGAGTGGGGGAGGTTTGCAGATTTGATGATAAGAAAATGAGAGTGTTCTTTAGGGTTTTTCCTTGGTGTTCTTTCTCACTGTGGTCCCTTCCAGAGTCTTATCTGGGAGTAGTCTTTACTGCTTGTACACCCCTAAATCCCAAAGCCAGTATCTCTCATCTGGAAGTCTTTCCCGAATTTCTGACCACCATAGCTACTTGCCCAGTGGCCGTCTCCACTTGGGTATCCCATAGGCACGTAGAGTTCAGTGTCTAAAATGAAGTTCATTTCAGCTCAACCCTTCTTCCTCCTGCTTACTCTCTATCAGCGGTCGCCAACCTTTTGGACCTCACGGACCACCAGAGGTCCACTGGTGACGGCTGCTCTCTATGGAAGAATGGAATCAACATTAATCATTTCCTAGGCTAAATTTCTGGATGGCATCCCAGAACTTGTACCTTCTTCCTTCTCTTGCAGGTTCAGTCCATCTACCAGTTCTGTGGTTTTTAACCTCTTTAATTGCTCTCATTTCTGCTACCTGTGTCTTTAAAAAAAATAAAAATTGTATATATTTAAGATGTTTTGATACACATATACATAGTAAAATGATTTCCACAGTCAAGATAATGAACATATCTCACATAGTTACCTTTTTTTGTGTATGGTTAGAGTACCTGAAACCTACTCTCTTAGCACAATACTTAATATTGTACTGTTTCTAGTCATCAGTGTGGTAGTATTAATGACAGTCGTCATGCTGTACATTAGATGTCTGGACTCACTCTACCTAACTGCAACTTTGTTCCCTGTGACCAACATCTCCCATTTCCCCCACCTCTGGTAACCACCATTCTACTCTCTGCCTCTGTGTCTTCTGCTTTTTTAGATTTCACTTAGAAGTGAGGTCATGCAGCATTTGCCTTCCTGTATCTGGCTTATTTTCTCCAGGTTCACCCATGTTATCACAAATGACAGGATTTCTTTCTTTGTTAAGATTGAGTAATATTTCATGCATATACAGACATACCTCATTTTATTGCGCTTCAGTTCATTTCACTTCACAGATAATCATTTTTTACAAATTGAAGGTTTGTGGCAGCCCTGTGTTGAGCGAGCCTGTTGGTGCTATTTTTCCGACATGCTCAGATGGTGCTTTAGCATTTTTTAGCAATAAAGTATTTTTTAATTAAGGTATGTACATTGTTTTTTTAGACATAATGCAAGTGCACATTTAATAGACTACAATATAATGTAAACATAACTTTTATATGCACTGGGAAACCAAACAATTTGTGTGACCTGTTTTATTGCAATATTCACTTTATTATTGCAGTGTTCTGGGACTGAAGACACAATATCTCCAAGATGTGCCTGTACATACCACAATTTCTTTTTTAAATATATTTTCATTGATTTCAGAGAGGAAGGGAGAGGGAGAGAGATAGAAACATCAGTGATGAGAGAGAATCATTGATCGGCTGCCTCCTTCACACCCCACACTGGGGATCGAGCCCACAACCCAGGCATGTGCACTTGACCGGAATCGAACCCAGGACCCTTCAGTCCACAGGCTGACACTCTATCCACTAAGCCAAACCAGCTAGGGCCATACCACAATTTTTTTTATCCACTCATCCGTCAATGGACTCTGAGGTTGTTTCCATATATTGGATAGTGTGAGTAACACTGCAATGAACATGGATTGCTTTTGCCGCTCATCTGCCCTCTTTTCCAGGCTTCCCTCCAAACTGCCATTCATCAATCTAAATGAAAATCTAACCAAAGCACTCCCAAACCCCAATTTTCAGGGGCTCCTCATCATCATGCTAGACAGATTTTGACAGTAACTTCCCGCCATGATACATATCAATGAATATTGGCTAAATGAGTAAAACATTTTGTGTTGTGGGGTCAGTTTCTGCTTTAGAACTAATTTTCCACCTTGATACTCTATGGATATGCAACTATAGTTATGCTATTTTATCTATATTTTTCAAGAAAATTAGATTACTAAACGCTTTTTTTCCCTTTGCATGTTTAAACAGATACAAATGTCATTGTGGAGAAGAAGAAGAGAGGGTGTCCTGCTGTAACACTTCTTATTAAAGCACCTAAAGAAATATCTGTGGATATAATCTTGGCTTTGAAAGTACAAAGCAGCTGGCCACTTAGCACCCAGAGAGGCATGCCCATTGAAAACTGGCTTGGAGGAAAAGTTAAGAGAAGTCTAAGACTACAGCCATTTTACCTGGTACCTAAGCCTGCAAAGGAAGGAAATAGTTTTCAAGGTATCTTAAATGTGAAGGTTAATTTAAGAACATAGAAAAGAGTTGTTAATGTTATATACAAGGGCAGTAAAAGATCGACGACTGCTATTGGCATTTCAAGAGTCATCAGGCTAAATAGGCTACCAGTACAAGATGGGAGTTTGGTGAGTGATGGAATTGAAAACGGCATAGTTGTAGTAGTGACATCAAATACTGAGCTTTAAAATGTCTAGTAGCCCACATTAGAATGTTACCTTTTTTATTTAAAACACTGGAGGCCCAGTGCATGAAATTTGTGCACAGGTAGGGTCCCTAGGCCTGGCCAGTGATCAGGGCTGATCAGGGCCTTCCTTCCCCCAGCTGCCGGCTGCCGGCTGCCGGCTGCTGGCCGGGGCTTTCTTTTGTTTCACGCCACCCCCTGATGGTCAGTGCACATCATGTCATAGTGGGCGGTCAAACTCCCGGTAGGTCAAACTCCTGAGGGGACAATTTACATGTTAGCCTTTTATTATATAGGATATTTTTATTGATTTTAGAGAGTAAAGAAGAGGAAGAGAGTTATAGAAACATCAGTGATAAGAAAGAATCATTGATTAGCTGCCTCCTACACACCCCCTTCTGGGGATCAAGCCTGCAACCTGGGCATGTGCCCTGACCAGGGATAGAACTGTGACCTCCTGGTTCATAGGTCGATGCTCAATCCCTGAGCCACACTAGCCAGGCTTGTTTTTAATAAAGAAAGGCAGTACTGGCCTCAGAGTCAGACTGCTCTCTGGCTCTGGATCCTGAGGCTTCTTCTCTTAACTAACTGTGAGATCTTGGGCTAGTTACCAAGCCTCTCTAAACAATGCTAGGTGCTGTGTGTATGTGTGCTCTGTTATGAGGGTGTCAACCCTCCCAGCTGGAGAAACAAGGGAATATAGGTAAGTACGTGTACTAACCCTGGTATATACACATATCTATAAACTAGAGGCCCAATGCACAAATTCGTGCTTGGGTGGGGTCAGGCCGGCTTGCCCCACCCCCGGTCGAACTCACGGTCGAACTCCCAGTCAAGGGGACAATTTGCATATTTACCTTTTATTTTATAAGATATTTTTATATGTAACTACCTGTTGTATATGTTAAGTTATTCATGAGTTTATACTGTCTCTAATTATGATCCATTATCACATGGATCATTCTTTCTCTCCTTGCTATCTGTAGCCTCTCATTCCAAAAGTGAAAAACCTGACTCCCACATCTGCCACCTATATGCTTAATTGTACAGTTCTAGTATGCACATACTAGTATAGTTATTTCACAATTGCAAAGCCACTCCTCCACGGGAAACAGTTACCAGCTAGAGTACAGAGCTAACGTACAGTTCCTTTGCCTTCAGTCTTACATACCCCATTTCCAAAGTAATTTAGGTCCACACCTTTTGCTCCCCCTCTTTCAGGAAGGTTTTTTTATACATTTGTAATGCAGCTGGAGTCCCTTTTCACAGTCTGCATTATTTCTAGGATCCCTTGACCTTCTAAATGATTTTTTAACAGTTTACGTATATTAAGATTCACTCTTTGTGCTGTAAGTTCTACTGGTTTTGACAAATGCATTGTATCATGTTTCTACCCTTAATAATAGTTTCACTGCTCTAAAATGTCCCTTCTGCTTCACTTATTTAACCCTTCGCATTCCAAACTTCTGGCAACCACTGATCTCTATAGTTTACCATCTCTATTGTTTTGCCTTTTCCAAAATGGCGTAAATGGCTGTCATAAATGGATTTATATAGCAATGAGCATACCTAGCTCAGTACCACCTTTTCCACTGTCCATATACTATATAGCTATTATTACACTCTTTATTCTTTTCTATTAAAATCTTTGTCTACCCTTGCACTATACTATATTGTCATACATAATGTGTCTTTATAAGTCTTAATATTTGGTAGGACAAGTTCTCCCAGTTTGTCCTTCTTCATGAGTGTTTTAGATATTTTTGACATGAAAGTTTTCATATCATCTTGTCAAATTCTACCAAAGCATTTTTTTTTTGAATATTGATTGAGAGTACATTGAATCCATAGATAAAATTTGGAAGTCTTGATATATTTATAACTAGAGGCCTGGTGCACAACATTTGTGCACTTGGGGGGGTCCCTCAGCCTGGCCTGCACCCTCTCACAGTCTGGAAGCCCTGTGGGGAGCAGGCCTAAGCCATCAGTTGGACATCCTTAGCGCTGCTGCCGCTGCTGCACTCACCAGCCATGAGCCCGACTTCTGGCTGAGCAGTGCTCCCCCTGTGGGAGCGCACTGACCACCAGGGGGCAGCTCCTGCGTTGAGCGTCTGCCCCCTGGTGGTCAGTGTGTGTCATAGCGACTGGTCATTTCGCCATTTGGTCAATTTGCATATTAGCCTGTTGTTATATAGGATAATGAGTTTTCCAATTAATGGATAAGTGCATATCTCCATTTATTTAGATTTCCTCTAATACTTCTTAGTGACATTTTAGAGTTTTCTCCACTGAAGTTTTATATATCTTTTGTTAGATTTATTCATAGGCAATTGTAAGTTTTTAGTCTGAAAATTTTTAAACCAAAAGTAGAATGAAGAATTTACTAAACTCATACATATCTGTCACCTGGCTTCTTTTGTATTTTCTTCCAACATAGTTGTATTATCTATCAATAATGATAGCTTTGTTCCTTTCTTTCCAGTGCCAGACCCCTTATTATGCTTGCTAGGATAGCCAGTGCATGTTGAACAGAAATAGGGATAGCAGACATCTGCCTAACTGATTTCAAGGGGAAAACCTCAGCTTTTTACCTTATATTATCATGTTGCTGTGTCCTTTTTAAAATCTGTCTTTCATCAGATCAAGTCGACAGCCAAATTTAAATTGCCAAGGCTTTTTAAAAAAATGATGAATGAGCCGTGGCCCGTTTGGCTCAGTGGATAGAGTGTTGGCCTGCAGACTGAAGGGTCGCAGGTTCGATTCCGGTCAAGGGCACATGCCTGGGTTGCAGGCTCCATACCCAGTAGGGGGTCTGCAGGAGGCAGCCAATCAATGATTCTCTCTCACCATTGATGTTTCTATCTCTCTCCCTCTCCCTTCCTCTCTGAAATCAATAAAAATATTTTTTTAAAAATGATAAATGAATGTTAAATTTCATTACCCGCATATTCTGCGTTTTTTGAGCTCATGTTTCTCCTCAATTCTGTTAATGTGACAGATTATATTGATTGGTTTTTAAATTATAAACCAATCATGCATTCCTGGTATAAAACCAACTATATAATAAGATAGCCAAAACTTAAAAGAGCTAGCCGTGATAAAACTTGGGGGAAGGGGAGAAGTCTATTCTACATAAACTCTCACAGGGAATAGAAATGTTCCCTAATTCATTTTACATGAATACCAAAACTTGTAAGGATGGTATAAAATTTTTTAAATCAATTAATTCAAATGATTATTGAAACCATATATTAACAAACTGAATTTAGCAATATGTACATCTTATGTAGCTAACTATATTAAGCAATCTATCCCCCCACCCCCCCCAGTTTTTTCCTATTTTGGTCCATTGTTTGCTTCAAATGACTTCTTTTAATATGTAATTACATTATTTCATTTCTTTGGGTCTATACCCCCCTAGAAATTTTTCAGAATGATATTTTAATGAAGGAAATTGTTTTAATATTGTATTGTTTATATGTAGGCACTTTGGTTAAATTACTTCTCTATTTTTCTTTTGGAAATTAAGAAGAAACATGGCGGCTATCCTTCTCTCACATTGAAAAGGACATTTTGAAAAATCATGGAGACTCTAAAAAATGCTGTGAAAGTAAGGGACTGAAATGTTGCAGGTAACTTTCTTATTTTGTTAATTAGGGGCTTATCTAGGGAATGTTTATCTTTTTAATTGACTCCATAGATCAGACCTATAGGTGGTCATTACTGGGTTGAGTCCTGGGGACAGCACATGGCTGGACTGACCTGGAATATTATCTAGAGGGTGAGCATGAAACTAGGGAAGCCAGATCCAAGGGACCAAGGAAAGAGTGTTGTCAGAAGGCAAGGCCAGGGACCATAGTCGTGAACCTGGATCAGATCGATGTATAAAGTAGGACAGAACAAGAAGTAGGACAGAAAGGACACTAGCCATGATTAGCCATTAGACACTGGTTATGTCTTAGTATTCTGGTTGCTTCAAGGTAATGAATATTAATGTCACATAATGGGAAGGTGCCAGAGGATCAATCTTTTTTATACCGGTGCTGCTTTGAGATGGTTTGGCTGCATTGAAGGCCATATGAAACAACTAAAAGATGGGTAATTCTTTTTCTTGGTAGCATACACACCATAAAAAAGTGAGACTCTAGCTGGTTTGGCTCAGTGGATAGAATGTCGGCCTGCTGACTGAAGGGTCCCGGGTTTGATTCCAGTTGAGGGCACATGCCCGGGTTGCAGGCTTGATCCCCAGTAGGGGGTGTGCAGGATGCAGTTGATCAGTGATTCTCTCTCATAATTGATGTTTCTATCTCTTGCTCCCTCTCCCTTCCTCTTTGAATTCAATAAAAAAAATATATTTTTTTAAAAAGTGAGATTGGAAAAGAATTGTTCATTTGAGTTTCTAAAGTTGTCCAGTATAAGGGTCACAAAAGTTAAAAGGTCAAAACAAGAATGTCCAACTTGCGGGCCCAGGAGGTTCTTTAAAGCTTCATGTACAGGCTTTGAAACCAGTGTTGAGAAAAATATATTGCTGGTAAAGCTAAGTATTTTTAAAAACATTAAATTTTGTCAACTATGAAATAAATGGATGAATAATGTAAATATTTGTAATCTATCAAATCATTGGATGAATAATACAAGTATCTGCTAGTTTTATAGTTGAATTAATCCTGGTAAAATAAAATATTTAAGCTAGGAATGGCGAAGCAGGAAGAAAAAAATGTTTTTGAAACCTGAAATCATGTATTTGAAAAAATAAAATGACTAGAATTATATTTATATATCTTTATCTTTGTGTCTTTATATGTATTTAATATCTGTATTGTTTATTGTATCTTCCTGTAAGATGCCTAAAGCTCTTTGTGGAATGAAGCAGGTTGTAAATAAGTAAAGATAAATGGTTTTCTTTTTTATTCAACAGGAAACGTTGTTTACAACTAATGAAATATCTTTTAGAAAAATTGAAAGAAAAGTTTGAAGACCGAAAGGAATTGGGTAAATTCTGTTCTTATCACGTGAAAACTGCCTTCTTTCACGTATGTGCCCAGAACCCACATGACAGTCAGTGGCGAGACAACCTGGAGCTCTGCTTTGATAGATGTTTGGAATACTTTCTTCATTGCCTCAAGACAGAATGTCTTGAGAATTTTTTTATTCCTGTAGTCAATCTATTTTCTCGAGATAAAATTGACAGGATAAGTAAAGAATTTCTGTCAAAAGAAATTGAATATGAAAGAAACAATGGATTTCCAATTTTTGGTGAATTTTGAAAAAAATAAATTATATATATTTAACTTATTTTTATTGTTTAGAGTATTACAGATGTCCCCCATTTTCCTCCCTTTTGTCCCCCTCCACCCAGCTACCGCCCCACCCCAGGCCTTCACCACACTGTTGTCTGTGTCCATGGGCTATGCTTATGTGCATACTAGTGGCCTGGCACACGGATTTGTGCACATTGAAAGAAAATTAATTAAAAGAAAGATTTGTGTGGTAATTACATTACTGCAAAAAAGTACATATCAAAATAGTATATATAATATCCTATCTAACAAAGATGGAATATGCTAATTGACCCTCACGCCATCACAAAGATGGCAGCGCCCACAGCCAATAAGGAGGGAATATGCTAATTGACTGCCCTGCCCTCAAAGATGGCGGCGCCCACAGCCACAAGATGGTGGCGCCCAATCCCCTCAGCTCCACCGAGGCAGCAGATATGCGGAGTTCCCCAGTCCACTCAGCCGCCCAGGGCCGGCCCGAGGCTCAGGCAAGCCTCAGATGTCAGCTGCCCAGCTGCCCAGGCTGGCCCGAGGCACAGGCATGCCTCTTATGGCGGCTTCCCAGCTGCCCAGGGCCCCCTGAGGCTCAGGTAACCAGGGCTGGCCAAGGCTTGCGCTGCCGGCAGTGGCAGCAGCAGAGGTGTGATGGGGCGTCACCGTACCCTGATCACCAGGTCGCCTCCCACCTCTGAGGGCTCCCGGACTGTGAGAGGGGGCAGGCCAGGCTGAGGGACCCCCCCCTTCAGTGCATGAATTTTCATGCACCAGGCCTCTAGTCTTATAAAATAAAGAGATAATATGCAAATCACTCCAACACACAAGATGGCCGCCACAAGATGGCCAGCAGGGGAGGGCAGTTGGGGGGGGACCCAGGCCTGCAGGAGAGGGCAGTTGGGGGGACCAGGCCTGCAGGAGAGGGCAGTTAGGGGGACCAGGCCTGCAGGGGAGGGTAGTTGGGAGGGACCAGGCCTGCAGGGGAGGGAAGTTGGGGGGACCCATGCCTGCAGGAAAGGGCAGTTGGGGGTGACCAGGCCTGCAGGGGAGGGCAGTTAGGGGTGACCAGGCCTGCAGGGGAGGGCAGTTAGGGGCAATCGGGCCGGCAGAGGAGCAGTTAGGCGTTGATCAGGCTGGCAGGGGAGTGGTTAGGGAGTGATCAGGCTGGCAGGCAGAAGCGGATAGGGGTAATCAGGCAGGCAGGCAGGAGAGCAGTTGGGAGCCAGCAGTCCTGGATTGTGAGAGGGATGTGCCAGATTGGAGAGGGTGCAGCCTGGGCTGAGGGACACCCCCCCGAATTTCGTGCACCAGGCCTCTAGTAGTAGTATAAAATTAAAATATGTGTGCAATTGGCACCAGTGAGAGCTTTATATGTATTGTGCATGTGCGAGTCAATGTTTATTTTTATTTATTTATTATTTTTAAAAAATATATTTTATATTTTACAGAGAGGAAGGGAGAGGGATAGAGAGCTAGAAACATCGATGAGAGAGAAACATTGATCAGCCACCTCCTGCACACCTCCCACCGGGGATGTGCCCGCAACCAAGGCACATGCCCTTGAATGGAATCGAACCCGGGACCCTTCAGTCCGCAGGCCGATGCTCCATCCACTGAGCCAAACTGGTTATGGCAACGTTTATTTTTAAATCGCCAGTGCACATCATATGTACTGGCCAGTTGGACGGACTGACGTTTGGTCACTTAGCCTTTTATATATATAGATAAGTTCTTTGGTTAATCTCTTCCCAATACCTCCCACTTCCCACCCCTTCCCTTTGAGATCTGTCAGACTATTCCATACTTCCATGTCTCTGGCCCTATTTGTTCATCAG
The DNA here is from genome assembly GCF_963455305.1 of Plecotus auritus. NCBI lineage: Eukaryota > Metazoa > Chordata > Mammalia > Chiroptera > Vespertilionidae > Plecotus > Plecotus auritus. The sequence goes on from NC_137775.1 coordinate 68,044,256, forward strand.
TTTATCTTGTTAATTAGATTCCACATGTAAGTGAGATCATATATTTTTTAAAAGAGAAGAATTAGAGTGACATAATAATTGAAATGTTTGGCCCTAGCTGGTTTGGCTCAGTGGATAGAGCGTTGGCCTGTGGACTGAAGGGTCCCAGGTTCAATTCTGGCCAAGGGCACATGCCCAGGTTGCGAGCTCGATCTCCAGTAGAGAGTGTGCAGGAGGCAGCCAATCAATGATTCTCTCTCATCATTGATGTTTCTATCTCTCCCTCTCCCTTCCTCTCTGAAATCAATAAAAGTATATTTTTTTAAAAAAATGTTTGAAATTTGTCACTGTAATGATTGACAAAAATGAATAAACTATTATTCTGCTCTGTTTGTCTTAAACCAATTAATATTAAAGGATTGATTCTTTTGGGAAAGAAATTAGTCAACTAATAAAAAGCAAAAGGAGTATTTAAAATCTGAAAACTTTACCAGATTGGAATGATAAAGACAAAATACATAGTTATCCATCACCTTCATTCATTAAGCACTTACTGAACACCACTTTTCACCAAGCACAAATGTGTGGAAGGTTACAAGAGACAATATTAGAAATGACCATTGCCTCCATAAAACTGGTGGGCTTTGTTCAATATACAAATATATTTGGAAGCAGTGTCCTATCTTAAATATTAGGATAGATAAGAAGAAAATGAAAAAATAAATTCTACATTGTCTTTACATGTCTCAGGAAATTCATAATCTAATAGGAAAATATTGGCTAAAATAATATATGTGGCTAAATAGAAAACATTAATATTTTTTTAAAGTAGCACTTTTATATATATTTCAGAAAAGGCAATACATACACATGGTACAAAACTAAAAGAAATAGTTGTGAAGTAAAATTTCACCTATTCTTTGTGCTCAGGTAGCCTTTAACCTCAAAACAGAATATCTTGAGAATTTTTAGTAACAGCTGCTGTTTGTTCAGTTTTTTCGGTTTCTATATTTCACATATTTTCTTTTTTGGCTATTTTATTGTTTTCTAGAAGTTTAAAAATGTATTTTAGATACAGTCATGTGCCACATAGTGACAGACCACATATATGATGGTGATCCCATCCTAATACATAAAAACCCTGGGTCATAATGTCCGGTAACGACTGAGGCTCAACCAACCAGAAGTTAGTCCTGCAGTCAGCGCTGGATTGCCATGAATCAGGGCCAGAGAGATGCCTGAAGAGAGAAGCAGGGACTGATCCATTGCCTCTGGCAGCTTTTGATCAGAACTTGCCTCTCTCTCTCCCAGTCTGGCCAGCAGCCACACCTCCATTTCTCTCCAGGCCTCCACCAGGACTGCTGATCAGCCCCACCTTTCTTATCAGGCCCCGTTAATAGGCCCAGAGACGCCGACTGGCATAGAAACCAGCCAATCAGAACCAAATCTGGTGAAGTGTGAGGAAATAATGGCTACCTAGGAGGCGGAGCTTTTGACACTGACTGTCATAGAAACTGACCAATCAGAACCAAATCTGGGTCAACTATGAGGAGCCAATGGCTGCCTAGGAGGCGGAGCTTTTGACGCTGACTGGCATAGAAAACGATCAATCAGAACCAAATTGGCCGGCAGGGGAGGGCAGTTGGGGGCAAGATCAGGCCGGCAGGGGAGGGCAGTTGGGGGCAAGATCAGGCCTGCAGGAGAGGGCAGTTGGGGGCAAGATCAGGCCAGGAGGGGAGGGCCGTTGGTGGCGAGATCAAGCCGGCAGGGGAGGGCAGTTGGGGGCAACCAGGCCAGCAAGGGGAGGGCCGTTGGGGGTGAGATCAGGCTGGCAGGGGAGAGCAGTTAAAGGCGATCAGGCAGGCAGGCAGAGGCAGTTAGGGGTGATCAGGCAGGCAGGTAGAGGCAGTTAGGGTCGATCAGGCAGGCAGTCAGGTGAGTGGTTAGGAGCCAGTGGTCCCAGATTGTGAAAGGAATGTCTGACTGAAGAGGGTGCAGGCTGGGCTGAGGGAATTCCCACCCCTCCATGCACGAATTTCGTGCACCAGGCCACTAGTAAAATTATAAGAGCTGAAAAAAAAATTCTTATCAACTAAAGACATAGCCATGGTTACATTATAGCACAACACATTACTCACGTGTTTATGGTGATGCTCATGTAAACAAACCTGAGTCAAATCACACATGCAGTTATATACAGTACATAATATTTGATGATAATAAATGACTATGTTACCGACTTACATATTTACTATACTATACTTTTTATCATTATTTTAGAGTGTTACTACTTCTACTTATAAAAAAAAATAGTTTGTGCCCTGGGCAGTGTGGCTCAGTTAGTTGGGCCTAGTCCCATGCACCAAAAGATTGCTGGTTTGATTTCCAGTTGAGGCACATGCCCAGGGCACAGGCTCGATCCCCAGTAGGTGCGTGCCCTTGACCAGAATCGAACCCTGGATCCTTCGGTCCACAGGCCAACGCTCTATCCACTGAGCCAAACCAGTTAGGGCCAAGTTTTTAAATTTTGAATGTAGTTGAATTTGTCAGTCTTCTGATTTTTGTATTTTATGTATCTTGTTTAACAACCTACTATGTTTGAACATATCTAAGAGAAAAGTTGGACATTTGGAGGAGAGTTTTGGGAATGATGAATGATAGAGAACTGGGCAAACAAAAAATCTAAGCTACTTCAGGAAAAAAAAGAATGTGTGCAAAAGAAATCAGTTTGAGAATATTGTTCAGCCATAAGTATTGATGAAGTCAAAGTAATATAACCATTGACTATTAATTAAATTCTATGGGGAGGATAGGGCAACAGGCTGAGTGCTTGTGTAGTGATAGTGGTGGTAGAGTGTGTTGATTTGTTTCCTGGGCTTCACATTTGTGTAGATAAGAACTGCCTCATCCTTCATAGTGTTGGCATTTTATTCCATTACAGTATTCAGATTGCTGTTATTTTCTAGATTTATGTACAGAAGGGAGGATGGTTTGATTTTGTGCTGTTTTTCAGTTTTGATACCAGTTATGCTAGCTTTATAGAATGAGCTTTGAAAAAAAAATTTTTTTAATGTTCTGGTTTGTAGGATTTACCCTCTTGTTGAAGGTCTCTAATTACCTTTCATGTTTCTTCTGTTTTGTCTATTGAGCTTAAGTACCTGAGTTAATTTTGGTAACTTAGGAAAATATAGTCAAGTTTATGAATTCATATTTGTTGACATAATGTTATACACTGTTCTTAAAAATTTTTGCCTCCATATCCCTAAGGTAGAGTGGGAAGCGAAGCGCTGTTCTTCCCTCCCCACTCAGACTTAACAGAAACTTACCTATTTGATGGTTCTTACTAAAGAATCAGGTGTTGGCTTTCGATTAACTGTTTTTTTTTTAAAAAATTATATATTTTTATTGATTTCATAGAGGAAGGGGGAGAGGTGGAGAGAGAGAGAGAGAAAAAGAGAGAGAGAGAAACATCGATGAGAATCATTGATCGGCTGTCTCCTGCAGGCCCCACACTGGAGATTGAGTCTGCAACCCGGGCATGTGCCCTGACCGAGAATTGAATTGTGACCTAACTGGTTCATAGGTCAATGCTCAACCACTGAGCAATGCTAGCCGGGCTGAACTCTGTATTTTCTAATTCATTAATTTATACTTTTATCTTTATTTCCTTTGTTTTCTTATTAATCTTCTTAATACCAGCAAACAATTACTGCATGAATAATGTAAGATTAGATGGTGAAGGCCTAATTATACACAAATATAAATACTAAATGTTAATACAATTAACTATCATATATAGAATACAGGAAGCTATACACAAAACTGTAAGGGGAAGGTGGGGAGTATCATTGGTCAAGGAAATTTCATGGAAATGAAATTTTCCTAGGATTTATTTTCACATGGGGCTATAGGCTAAAATGTAAGGAACAGCTGTTGCATATTTCATTGCCATGAAACCCTTTTACTGTTTCATTTCAAAGTAGGTGAAGTATAATCACTTAAAAGAACCTCCAAACAAAATACTATTTCGTAAACACAAAATTAAAGGGCTCTGCAGAGATCAGCATGTCTTTTATCATAGAAAAAAATTTTATTTTTTTAGTATCTTTTTCACTGCCATGACAATATCCAAACAAGCTTTAAACCCTTTAAAGATTGACCTTAATACAGGACTATTATAGAAGACAAAATTTACTTTTATTTTTAAAAAGTGAAAAAAAATGTAATACTACATTCCTTAATATCCATTAAAAAATATTTTCAACTCAAGTTGAAATACTTTTAATTTTGTTAAACTATGAAATATTGAATTCTACATTTTAAAGCACTATTATTTTAATAATCAGTCTTTCAAACACCGCCAGCATGTTTCTGTATTTCCATACAGCTTAAGTAGTATATCTGTAAAAAATCTTGAATTCTGAAAAATAAGCAGAAAGGAATGTAAACTGCTGTTCCCAAATCTTTTAAAAGTTTTAATTGTGATGAAATACATAACAAAACTTACCATGCTAATGATTTTTAAGTACACAGTTCAGTAGTATTAAAGCATTAAGTATATTCATTGCTCTACAACCAATCTCTAGGACCTTTTCTTTTTGCAAAACTCAAACTATATCCCCATTAAACATTTCCCTGTTTCCCCTCTCCCACTAGCTCCTGGCAACCACCATGCTAGTTTGTCTCTATTTATTGACCACTCTAGCTACTTCAGGTAAGTTTTCCTTATTTCATTGGGCATGATATCCTTTCACAAAAGGTTCATCCATTTTATAGAATGTGTCAGAATTTCCTCTTACACACCACTTAGTTTATCAATGCATTAACACCTGGTTTCCTCCACCTTTTGGCCATTATGAAGAAAGCTGTTATGAACATAGGTATAGTAATACCTCTTAGAAACCTTGCTTTCAATTCTTTTGGATATATACCCAGAAGTAGATTTGCTGGATTCTAATTTTTTGAGGAACTGCTAGTTTGGATAGTGGATGCCCCATTTTACATTCCCACCAACAGTGCACAAGGGTTCTGGTTTCTCCATATCCTGGCCAACACTTACTTTCTATTTATTTGGTATTAGCCATCCTAATGGGTGTGAGGTGATCTCATTGTGGTTTTGATTTGCATTTCCCTAGTGACTAGTGAAACTGAGCATCTTTCATGTTTGTTTGCCATTTGTACAGAGTGGGCCAAAAGTAGATTACGGTTGTTGGTATGAAAAATAATACAATAATTAATAAATAATAATAAAAGAATAAGCTGTTATGTATCCTCACAACTGTATATCTTCTTTGGAGAAACGTCTGTTCAAGTCCTCTGCCCATTTTTTAATTGGTTGTCTGTTTTGTTCAGTTTTAGTTCTCTATATTGTGGATAATAGTCCCTTACCAGAAATATGATTTGCAAAAGTATTTCCTTCATAGCTTATTCACTTGGTGCCCTACTGGACATTTATAGTTTCTTCCTACTACAATATTGCTGTAGTAAATCTTTACTTGTATATACCAACATATTTATAGAATACACTAGAGGCCCAGCACACGAAATCATGTGCGGGTAGGGTCCCTAGGCCTAGCCTGCGATTAGGGCCATCTTCCACCCGCTCTCCAGTCTTGAGTCCCACCCCGACGCCATCCACCCGGTTCCCCGTAGTTCCCCGTTTGCCATGCTGTAATCGGAGCCTGCGGGCCAGCGGGGAGGGACCAAGAGGTGGTCAGTGCACCTCATAGCGACTGGTTGAGCAGTCATTCCAGTCATTACGCCTTTTAAGGTCACTGGCCTTTTATTATATAGAATTCTTAGAAGAGGAAATGCTAGATCAAAAGATGTATGTATTTTAATTGAGACATTACCAAATTGCTCAGAAGAGGATGTGATAATGTATACCTATACCAACTCGATTACACTCTTGATCTTTCTGTACAATTTAAAGAATAGTTCTAACTCTAAATAAGATATATTATCTAGAATTTAGGTAACAGGTAAAGAGTAACACCTAATAATTTATTATGTTAATAACTCTTAAATAGAAGATGGTGGCATAGGTAAACACCTGAACTGCTGCCTCACACAACAACTTCAAAACTACAACTAAAAGACAAAACTGACATCATCCAGAACCACAGGAAGGCTGGCTGAGTGGAAATTCTACAACTAGAAGGAAAGAGAAAAGCACACTGAGACTCAGAGGAGTTGTGGAAGCAAAGGCAGAGGTACGGAGGTGCGCGTGCACGGAGAGAGCTGGCAACTGAGTACACGGCTGTCTTTTTCAAGAGGGAGGGAGACAAAAGCTCCTGATGGCTCTGAATTCCAGTTCCGGGCGAGACTCTGGAGACCCAGTCTCATACAGGGAGAAACTGGACTGTCAGGCAGCGGGCGGAACTAGAGGGCAGCTTTCTCTCAGAGGTGCTTGCAGCAATTACCAAGGGACACTGAGACCGGGGGTGGGGGGCTCTTAGGGCAGGGCTGACAGGAAGCCAATGCTGTTTGCTCCACCCTGAGACCCCGCCCCACAAAGCCATTGCTATTTGCTCTGCCCTGAGACTCCGCCCTATCCAAGCTGTGCGCAGAGGCTTTTGCATATGAATGGCCTGGTCCTTTGAAATCTAAACTTACTTAACAAACTGGAGCTGAGTCAATGAAACCCAGAACATCCAAAAGAAGGGCCAAGGCCCCACAGCAGCTTGCATTGCTTCACAGCTGGGCCTCATCTGGGCACTTCCAAAACCCATACAAAGAAGAGGAATCTGCAGATCTCTCTGCAGCTCCTGCTGGGTGGCCTCAGGCAGAGGCTAAATCAGCACCTCCTTGGAGATCCAAGAGCCAGTGTACCCAGGGGTCAGAGTAAGACCATCCAGATTACAACTCCTCAGATCCATAAGGGACACACTCAGGGGGCAGACTCAGTGAGCACCAAAGCCCTACTGAAGCAAGTCTTGCTTCATAAGGGTGTCTCCAGCACAGAAGTTCTCCCAGCGTAGACACAGCTGATCCTCACAGCCAATTGGCCTGGAGGTCAAGTCCTCCCAGTGATACCAACAACAATCAAGGCTTACCTACAACAAGACTGTGCACACAGCCCACAAAGGGGTGCACCAAGAGTGTCCACCTCAGGTAACTGGGGAGGCTGAACCACTGGGCCCTATAGGACACCTAGCACACAAAGCCACTCTATCAACTCAGGGAAGCAGCCAAAATGCAAAGACAAATAAAATGGTCACAAATGAAAGAAATGGAGGAAAGCAAACAACTGTATATAGAGTTCAAAACCACAGTTGTAAGGTTTTTCAAGAATTTTCTAGAAAAGGCCGATAAATTTAGTGAGACCCTCGAGAATATGTAAAAGGACCAACTAGAAATTAAGCATACACTGACTGAAATAAAAAATAATATACAGCCGAAACCGGTTTGGCTCAGTGGATAGAGCGTCGGCCTGCGGACTGAAGGGTCCCGGGTTCGATTCCGGTCAAGGGCATGTACCTTGGTTGCGGGCACATCCCCAGTGGGAGGTGTGCAGGAGGCAGCTGATCGATGTTTCTCTCTCATCGATGTTTCTAGCTCTCTATCCCTCTCCCTTCCTCTCTGTAAAAATATCAATAAAATATATTTAAAAAAAAATAATAATATACAGAGATCCAACAGCAGACTATAGGATCACAAGAATCAAGTCAAAGATTTCAAATACAAAGAAGCAAAAACACCCAACCGAAAAAGTAAAAAGAAAAAACAATCCAAAAATATGAAGACAGTGTAAGGAGCCTTTGGGACAACTTCAAGCGTACCAACATCAGAATTATGGGGGTGCCAGAAGAAGAGAGAGAGCAAGATACTGAAAACCTATTGGAAGAAATAATGACAGAAAACTTCCCCCACCTGGTCAAAGAAATAGACTTACAAGTCCAGGAAGCACAGAGAACCCCAAACAAAAGGAATCCAAAGAGGACCACACCAAGACACATCATAATTAAAATGCCAAGGGCAAAAGACAAAGAGAGAATCTTGAAAGCAGCAAGAGAAAAACGGTTAGTTACCTACAAGGGAGCACTCATACAACTGTCAGCTGATTTCTCAACAGAAACTATGCAGGCCAGAAGGGAGTGGCAAGAAATATTCAAAGTGATGAACAGCAAGAACCTACAACCAAGATTACTCTACCCAGCAAAGCTATCATTCAGAGTTGAAGGTCAGATAAAGAGCTTCACAGACAAGAAAAAGCTAAAGGAGTTCATCACCACCAAACCAGGATTACATGAAATGCTGAAGGGTGTTCTTTAAGAAGAGGAAGAAGAAGAAAAAGGTAAAGATAAAAATTATGAACAACAAAATGACATCAAATACATACCTACCAACAAGTGAATCTAAAAATCAAGTGAATAAAAAATCTGAAGAACAGAATAAACTGGTGAATATAATAGAATCAGGGGCACAGAAAGGGAGTGGACTGACAATTCTCGGGGGAAAGGGGTGTGGGGGGTGCGGGAAGAGACTGGACAAAAATCGTACACCTATGGATGAGGATGGTGGGGTGGGAACCGGGTGGAGGGGAGCTATGGGGGGAAAGAAGAGGAACAACTGTAATAATCTAAATAAAGATTTATTAAAAAATAAAATAAATAACTCTTAAATACTGCTGATTGCAGTAAAAATACTAACAAAGCCTAGTTAAGGAAAACAGGAATTTGAAAGACCATGTGTCATTCAAATTTTACCTCCTATAAGAAGGCTGAAACCACTTTTCAACATAGACATTAATAGTGAAACTTCTTGGGTTTTCCTTGGGGTCTTCCCAATTTTTTTTCCACTTCTTTTTTCAGTTTATTTGCCTTATACCTCTCAGCCATCGATACAAGCTCCTCTGGGATACTCTGAAACCATTAAATGTGATTTTAGAATTGAGAATATTCTTTTAGTATAACAGCTTTTCCATAATATACTAAAATGCCTCCAAACCATTTCAATCAGAGCATGTCCAGAACTGTTTACATGACATCTTTCAAATGTGTCTCTGCATATTAAACTCTGAATTTATCTTCAAGCTATAAAATCAGGCTGATCTTAAAAACACCCACCATTATACATTCCCCCGTTTGGATAGCCCTCCAGTTGCTTCCCAAGTCCTTTAACTTGCCTTACCTGGTGCCACTTTCTTTATGTTCTTTCTCATCTCTAGGCCTGAATATGTTCCCCTGCTGGAATGCTTACCCCATTTTTCTACAACTCTCCTAACCCACTAGAGTTTCTTCCTCATCAGGGCTTTCAGTGATGCTCATCTCCATTATATTAGTGGCCATAATTATATAATTTCATAGCTCCTCATCTTTGCTAGGCTACAGTCCTCATAATGTTTTTATTTATTTGAGAGAAAAAGGGAGAGAAAGACAGGGAGAGGGAGGGAGGGAGGCAGGGACAGAGAGAGAGAGAGAGAGAGAGAGAGAGAGAGAGAGAGAGAGAGAGAGAGAGAGAGAGAGAGAGGAAGAGAGAGGAAGAGAGAGAAAGATTGATTTGTTGTTCCACTTATTTGTGCATTCGTTGGTTGCTTCTTGTATGTGCCCTGACCTGGGATTGAACCCACAACCTTGACATATCAGGACAAAGCTCTAACCATATGAACTACCTGGCCAGGGCTCATAATATGTTTAATTACTTGTTTAAAATCTGTCTTTTCTGGTAAGCAGTAAGCCCAAGTAAAGAGAACAAATGAAATTATTTGAACATATGTGATATGAGGTAGTGTTCTAATCAGTTTTATATTCTCACCTGATTTGCTCTTTCCAGAATGTTAATTAATTCATTGGCAACCCTCCAATCATTTCTAGTGATGAGGGTAATTGACACTCCAGTCCTCCTTTAAGGGGGAGAAAAACTAATGTAATTTTGATTTATAATTTATCTTCATTATTCGTTCAGCAAAATAAAAACAGCTGCAATAAAACCTCAACTCTTTCACAAGCCCAAATATGTATTATACATCAGAATTTAGCATCATTTAAACAGCAATAGGGAATCTAAACACTTTGCAGTTATTTAAACAGCACGTTATAAAGCGTCTGTGATAGTGGTGCTCTGGGGAGAAAAGGTCCTCTTACTTATTTCTGTTGAACAGGCCAGTTCAACAGAAATAAAGTAGCAAAGCAGGTTATAGGGTGACTCAGACAATTTATAGGCAAGAGAACAAAACCATTTATAGGCAAGAAAACAAAACACTTTTCTAGGAAAAAATGTCTGTGAGGGGATGCCCAGCCAGCGTGGCTCATTGGTTGAGTATCAACCTATGAACCAGGAGGTCATGATTCAATTCCTGGTTAGGGTATATGCCCAGGTTGCTGTCTTGATCCCCAGTACGGGGTGTGCAGGAGGCAGCCAATCAATGATTCTCTCTCATCATTGATGTTTCTATTTCTCTCTCCTTCTCCCTCTCTAAAATCAATTAAAATAAATTATTTGTAAATGTCTGTGAGGGGAGTAATGAGGATCCAAAGTTGGATTCTCATGGGTAGACTATGCTTACCCTGCTCTTCCGGTGCGCCCTACTCTGTGCACATATTCCTCAATGTTCCGGGGGAAATCATAATTATAGACATGTGTGACATCATGGACATCAAGACCTCGAGATGCTAAGTCAGTAGCAATCAGTATTCTCACTTTACCTAAAGAGTAAAGCCAAAAGAATATAGATACATTATTGCATAAACCAATCCAAGACACATCAGAAAACATATTATCCCCTAATATCTAATCAGGTGAAGTATTATCATCTTTAATATTAAAACATTGAAGCATAACCCATGGACACAGACAGTAGGAGGTTGAGGGCATGTGCTGGGGGATGGGAACAACTGGGGAGAGGTCAATGGGGGAAAAAGGAGACATATGTAATACTTTAAACAATAAAGTATTTAAACTTTTAAAAAAGGGAAAAAAAACCCCAAAAACTTAAGGTAGTGAAAATGGGAAAGGGATATTTATTTAGTCTTTCTTGTTAACTGCTGGCAAGTTACAACACAGTAGATACTATGGTTCAGGAAATGCTCCCTGAGTCATCTGAGCCATGTCACAAAGATACATGCGTCTCAGGTAAATGAATAGAAATATCCCCCATTGCAAATTGTTGCCTTGACATCCAGGTTTAAGCATTAGCTCTCTGAATTTGGTCAGTCTTAGTCTGATTAGTATTTAGAGCTCTAACAAGTATAGTTTTGATATCTGTAAGCTGAGGACAGATCTTAGAAATGGGTTTTATGAAGAGGAGCTGTCACACAGCCAACCACATGCATTGTACTCATTTAAAATGCAACAAATAGTAATTAAATAAATGTACCTGTTTTAAAGTTTTCTAATGCTTTCTCTCGATCGCTCTGTTCTCTGTTGCCATGCAGAGACTCTACTGATATATGTCGGAGAATCAGGTCACTTGATAAGTGATCAGCACTGAAGCAAAAGATCAAGTCAGTGACCTTAAGTGCTTATTCTAATACCACCATCAATTCACTATTTTACTTCTAGTAGCATATCTACTCTCATTTGAAAACAGGATACAAATAGAAATAATGCTAAATAAATCCATTTGATGACTAAGGATGTAAAAGAAAAAAAATACCTACACAGCTTTTCTGCCGACAAACACTATGACTTTGTCTTTGGGAGACATGCTCTCTAAGAAGGTTTGGACATGAGATCGTTTCTCTTCTTCTGTGGTGACAATTATATTTTGTGTCACAGTACTTACAGCCTAAAAGATTCAAAGATCATAGTACATCAACATTGATAGGCAAATCCCATACCTCCTTGGCTCACAATAGATCTTATTTCACATCATTGGTTAATGCTTTAATAAACTGCCAACAGGAAAAAGAGCAGGTCCTTGCAAAACTATTTCTATTCAAGGATTTGTAGAGAGCTTGGAAACTCTTTAAAAAAAATAATTTATTCCCCTTTTTATCAAATGTATTGGGGTGATACTGGTTAACAAAATTATACAGTTTTCATGTGCATTGGATACTCTTGAATGCTTGGCAGTGTGTTGAAACTATTTGGTTACCATTGTAAGAAAAGAAATACCCATGGGGTGAGGCTAATCTTACAAAAACTAACATGAATATAGCCCTTTTGAGTATAGCCCTTACAACAAATGAAGATTATTAGTTTATACACAAGAGTTTCCATTCTATGAATATTTTGACAATTTAATGCAAAATTTCAAAATATCATTGGTACCACTTTGACCCAGAGATAAAATAGATTTTAATGGTATTTAATAAAAGGAAAGAACCAACCATTTATCCTTTCATGAAATCTAATAAAGTGAGCCTAGGCAAAGAGCCATTATTACCAGCGACTGAGTAAAAAGGGGCAATTTTCATTAATGATTAACTGAAAGGCCAATTATACTTATTAAGTGAAAGGCAAGAGAACTTTATAATGGAAGAGAGATATAATGGAGATCTTTAGTTATAAATTGTATAATTACTAACATCAACTGAAACCACTGATCTACCTTAACTTCACAAAAAGAGAACACCAGGCTTAAGTATATGCAAAGATATAGACCTTGTTCAGAACCTGATTCTAACAGGGTTAATAAAAATGAGAACCCAGGGAAGGAGAAACCAAGATGGCAGCATAGGTAAACACCTGAACTGCTGCCTCGCACAACATTTTCAAAACTACAACTAAAAGACAAAATGGACATCATCCGGAACCACAGGAAGGCTGGCTAAGTGGAAATTCTACAACTAGAAGAAAAGAGAAAAGCACACTGAGACTCAGAGGAGCTGCAGGAGGCAGAGGTACTGAGACACGCGCGGAGAGGACTGGCAACTGAGTGCGCGGCTGGCTTTCTCAAGCAGGAGGGAGACAAAAGCTCCCGACTGCGCTGAACTCCAGTTCTGGGAGAGATTCTGGGGACCCAGACTCATTTGGGGAGAAACTGGACTGTCTGGCAGCGGGCGGAACTCGAGGGCGGCTTTCTCTCAGAGGTGCTTGCAGCGATTACCATGGGACACTAGGACACAGGGGCCTCTAGGGCAGGGCTGACAGGAAACAAATGCTGTTTGCTCTGCCCTGAGACTCCGCCCAATCCAAGCTGAGCACTGAGGCTTTTTGCAAGTCTTGTCTCATAAGGGTGTCTCCAGCACAGAAGTTCTCCCAGCATAGACACAGCTGATCCTCACAGCCAATTGGCCTGGAGGTCAATTCCTCCCAGTGATACCAACAACAATCAAGGCTTACCTACAACAAGACTGTGCACACAGCCCACAAAGGGGTGCACCAAGAGTGTCCACCTCAGGTAACTGGGGAGGCTGAGCCACTGGGCCCTATAGGACACCTAGCACACAAAGCCACTCTATCAACTCAGGGAAGCAGCCAAAATGCGGAGACAAAGAAACAGATCACAAATGAAAGAAATGGAGGAAAGCCAATGACTGGATATAGAGTTCAAAACCACGGTTATAGGGTTTTTCAAGAATTTTCTAGAAAAGGCCGATAAATTTAGCGAGACCGTTGAGGATATGAAAAAGGACCCACTATAAATTAAGCATACTCTGACTGAAATAAAAAATATACAGAGATCTAAAAGCAGACTAGAGGATCGCAAGAATCAAGTCAAATATTTGAAATACAAAGAAGCAAAAAACACCCAACCGAAAAAGCAAAAAGAAAAAATATTCCAAAAATATGAAGATAGTGTATGGAGCCTCTGGGACAACTTCAAGCGTACCAACATCAGAATTATGGGGGTGCCAAAAGAAGAGAGAGAGCAAGATACTGAAAACCTATTTGAAGAAATAATGACAGAAAACTTCCCCCACCTGGTCAAAGAAATAGACTTACAAATCCAGGAAGCGCAGAGAACCCCAAACAAAAGGAATCCAAAGAGGACCACACCAAGACACATCATAATTAAATACCAAGAGCAAAAGACAGAGAGAGAATATTAAAAGCAGCAGAGAAAAACAGTTAGTTACCTACAAGGGAGCACCCATATGACTGTCAGCTGATTTCTCAACAGAAACTATGCAGGCCAGACAGGAGTGGAAAGAAATATTCAAAGTGATGAATAGCAAGAACCTACAACCAAGATTATCCTACCCAACAAGGCTATCATTCAGAATTGAAGGTCAGATAAAGAGCTTCACAGATAAGAAAAAGCTAAAGGAGTTCATCACCACCAAACTAGTATTATATGAAATGCTGAAAGGTATTCTGTAAGAAGAGGAAGAAGAAGAAAAAGGTAAAGATAAAAATTATGAACAACAAATACATATTTATCAACAAGTGAATCTAAAAATCAAGTGAATAAAAAAATCTGATGAACAGAATAAACTGGTGAATATAATAGAATCAGGGGCATAGAAAGGGAGTGGACTGACAATTCTCGGGGGAAAGGGGTGTGGGGGGTGTGGGAAGAGACTGGACAAAAATCGTACACCTATGGATGAGGACAGTGTGGGGGGTAAGGGCAGAGGGAGGGGTGGGAACCGGGAGGAGGGGAGCTATGGGGGAAAAAGGAGGAACAATTGTAATAATCTGAACAATAAAGATTTATTTTAAAAAAATGAGACACCAGGAAAATAGAAACACTGACTGAATATCCTATGGTATTAAAGGATTACTAAAATTTTACGTATAGTATGGTATGCAAAATTAGTCTTTTAGACATATATACTGAAGTATTTATAAATAAAATCATATGTATCTAGTATTTGCTCTAAGATTAGGGAGTGGGCAGAGGAGACTTGCCAAAACACGAAGTATCCTCTGTATCATGGAAATGTACACTTGAAACTTATATTATCTTTTAACCAATGTCACCCTCAAAAATTTAATAAAAAAATAAATGTGATAACATTTTAAGCAATCAAATAAAGTTCTCCATTTGCATTGGAAAAAATATTTTTTATAGTTTTTATTGATTTTTAGAGAGAAAGGGAGAGGTAGAGAGAGATAGAAACATCAATGATAGAGAAACACCAGCAAACAGGTGCCTCCTGCACAACCCTACTGGGGCATGTGCCCTGACCGGGAATCGAACCGGTGACCTCTTGATTCCTGGGTAGATGCTCAACCATTATGTCACAAAAGCCAGGTCGACATATTTGTTAAAATAGTAATAAAAAACAAACTTACAACTAGGTCCAAAGTGCCAACATATACAATCATTGGCTCTTTCAAATAAGATTGTGAAAGCCGACGGACTGCATATGGCCATGTTGCACTGGAAATAAAAAAAAAAGGGGGGGGGGAAGATACACAAACATTAAAAATTTATTCTAAATCAAACATTACTAAGTTTCCTAAGAATGCTACGAACCAAATTGCTCATGAAAGACAAATTTAGTACTTTGCAATAAGGCAGATTTTACAGAAAATATATGCTTCACAAAGAATTCTTCAACTTTAGTGAAACTACTAGAAGAAACCTTCAAATATGTTTTTTTGTTTGTTTTTGTTAGTCCTCACCCAAGGATATTTTTCCATTGATTTTTATGGAGAGTAGAAGAGAGAGGGAAAGACAGAGAACATTGATGTGAGAGAAACACAGCGATTGGTTGCCTCCTGGATGAGCCCTGACCAGGCCCTGGGCCAGGGAGGAGGTTGCAACTGAGGTATGTGTCCTTGACTAGAATCCAACCCAGGACCCTTTGTTCTGCAGGTTGATGCTTTATCCACTGAACCAAAAGGGCTAGGGCTCAAATATGGTTAATATACAGGTTTATAAACCAATGGTGAAGGAGATTTATACCTTAAATTCTAATATTTGAAAAAGTAAAATGAATTCAAGTATTAGATTTCTCTTGGCCTTTATTTTTTAAAAAAGTAAAAACCTTGTATTTTTTCATACAATGTCAGCAGGCAAAACTAACATTTCAGCTATGCCAAAAAAAAAAAATTTTAAGTGTACTTATGCGAGGATATACAAATTCAAATGTTTCTTAACCATAGGTATCTATATACTTTCACAGAAATTAGATGGGAAGATTAGTAAGAAAACAAAGTGAGGGCCCTGGCCGGTGTGGCTTAGTTGGTTGAACGTCATCCTGTGCACCAAAAGGTCACCAGTTTAATTCCTGGTCAGGGTACATACCCAGGTTGTGGGTTCGGTCCCATGGGAGGAAAATCTCTAAAATCAATTTAAAAAATGTTTAAAAAAGAAAACAAAGAAATTTAGTATAGTTCATCAAGTATATACCACTTTTTTATGCTAATAACACAAAGGAGAAAATGGTTTACAAATCACTTTGCATTAGTTTTTATTTCTTTTCTTTTTTTTTTTTAAAGATTTAAAAAATTGATTTTAAACAAGAGAGGAAGGGAGAGAGAGAGAAACGTCAGTTGGTTGCCTCCTGCATGCCTCGACTGGGGATCAAGCCTGAAACCTGGGCATGTGCCCTATGGGGAATCAGACCAGCAACCTTTTGATGCCTAGAATGATGCCCAACCAACTGAACCACACTGGCCAGGGTGAGATCACTGTGCCTTTAATAACAATTATTGCTTCCTCAGTTTTACCTTGGGCAAAAAGTACTCAGCAATCCAATGTTTATCCCTAAGGACAGGGGGTCATTTATTCAAATGTGAGACTCCAGTATGAAACATGGCCTCCCCTTTAGGAGTCCCCTCTGTGTTTTTATAGAAATCTCTATCTGTAATTTAGGAAACCCAATAGTCCTTGTTACACTGATACATTGAGTTGCTATACTAAGTGATGACATATCTTTCACCTAAGGATCTCAAAATACTTTCAAGAAATGCTCTGAAAATCGTGTGGGGAAATCAACCAAAGAACGGAATCTATTCCACTGATTTATATGTTGTAGGCTAGCAATTAGTCATATACCTACCTTGTCATAATAGTCTGCCTGTCTGGGCGCACATCCAATAAAATCTTCATTATCTGTGGTTCAAAACCCATATCCAGCATCTTGTCAGCTTCGTCTAATACCTGCATTAAAAATGTGGCTAGATTAGATATGAGAGGTAGCTAATTAGATATGAGAGGTAGCTAATATGTATGCTCTCTATGAATAGAATACTGAGGTAATTTTTTCTCATTTCCCCTATTACCTAAACCACTATTTTAATTTCTCCAGGAGAATATAAGCAGTTTGTGTTTGCAACATAAATTGATTTATTTTTAAGTTGGCTAATAGTTTCTAAATCTAATGAAAAAATTGTGTCTAAATATCCATGTGGATTTTTATTTTCTTTTGTACTTATCTACATTTTCCAACATTTATAAAAAGTGTTAAAATAAAATTATCTTAAAACCCTTACTTTTAACGTATTAGAGGAAATGAGAAATGTTCCTATGATTTAAAATTATTATAGTCCTAGCTGGTTTGGCTCAGTGGATAGAGCGTTGGCCTGTGAACTGAAGGATCCTGGGTTCGATTCTGGTCAAGGGCACATGCCCGGGTTTCGGGCTCGATCCCCAGTTGGGGGCGTGCGGGAGAGCCGATCAGTAATTCTCTCTCATCACTGATGTTTCTATCTCTCTCTTCCTCTCCCTTCCTCTCTAAAATCAATAAAAATATATCTAAAAAATAAACTAAAACCATTATAAAATGGACAGTCATTTGAAAAGAGTATTTTAATAAGAGTTCAGCTCTTCCAGTATCCCAGACCCCTGCTCCATGATTACCAAGTAGGTTATGCTTTTCAGGTTGACAAAGTTATTCATTTGCAGGTCATTCAATCTTCCAGGAGTTGCAATGATGATATCTACACCTTTTGTCAGGTCTTGTATCTGTCCATTTCTGTCTCCACCACCATATATACAAACACTTAAAAAAAAAATAGAGGTTCACGTTCAGATGCCTTTGGAATTACATGCCCCTTTCTGAGAACTATCAACACTCATCAACCCATAGTGGTGTGTCATAAAGAGCCATCTTTGCATCACTGTTATTGACTCCACTGCCCTGGTTACAACTATATTGAGTCAGGGATAATACCTGACCCATGCTGAGCCAATCAGTTTCTTGAAATGTGTGAAAAATAATGGGAAAATGTATAAAGCTACAAATGATTAAGATGCTGATGCAGGTACAGACAAGGAAATGACTTACTTTTTAAGACCTTTATATGAATACTTAGAACATTCAGCTTGCACTTGAAGAGCTAATTCCCGAGTGGGTGTAAGGACTAACATGCCGGGGCCATTCCTTTTCTCTCTAGCTCTTTGGAGAGAAAAAAAGACTATTAAAGTACCTGTCTCAGATACATGTACATTCATTCAGTGCTTTTAAAATTTGTAGCAATGAGTGTCAAAGTCACATACATTCACCATAAGGTGGAGAAATATAGAAAAACAAAAAAACCCAAGGACCCAAATAGAAGCCTTTTCATTGAATATGGCCAATGCTTTCCTATGTCAAACATTCTCTCACACAATTGTACTGAACATGATAATTTAAATAAATTGTTCCCCATGTTTCACCATTAAGACTTTTGGTAGGTACTATCTATTGCTCCCCCAAAATGTTTTGTCAATTCATACTTTCACCAGCACAGTGAAAGTGTATTTCCCTGGGACTAGGCATTACCTCTTGACTGATGCAATATGTCCAAGAAACTTAAAGTGAATTTTTGGTATCCATGTCTATTAAACCCCTAGAGAACCCAGCTGTAGAAATTCTTACACTGGTTGAGAATCGAGGTGAATAAATCCAGGCATTAAGTAGGACAGTGTCTTCCCTGTTCCAGTTTGGGCTACTCCTATAAGATCTATTCCTTGTAGAACTATTGGCCATGCCTGCGACTGAAATAGAATGATAAATAGTAAAATAAAAAGTGCATTTCTTTGTGTCAAGTGTCCCTTCTATTCCAGTCCCAAACTTCATTTTACAAATATTTTCTGGGTGCTAGAAGTGGTAGTGCAGGGAGTGCTGGGGGAATGCTCATAAGAGACAGTTGCTCCCTGGTGATTTAACTTCTAACAGATATTGTTTAGTGGGGGGAGGGGAGAATGGCCAGTGAAATATTAGAATTAAAGAATTATTCAGCATACCTGAATTGGTGTTGGTTTTTGAAAACCTGCCTTTTTAATGTTTTCCATAACTTCAGGATAACATTGAAAGGCATCCTCAAATTTACAAGTAGGATTGGGGATAGGACGTTTCTCACCATCTTTCAAGTCATCACATACTATATTATAATTTTCCTTCCTTTCAGGGAAAAAAACAAACACAGAAAAAATATTATTGATTTTGGTCACTTTACTCCCCAAGCAAGAAAATTTTCCAGTATTAGTTCAGGTCATATCTAGAAATTCAATTGCAACTGATTAAAACCAAACTGTTAGTACAGTTACAGTAAATTGTAAAAACTAAGAAATATAAGTGAGCACATCTTTTTTCTTATCAGAATAGTTGCAGAAAGAAGGAAAAAAAATTACATTGTCTACATGAATGGGCCAATGGAGGGGGCAGGCTATAATGAGTCAATGGGAGAAAAAAGGGGACATATGTAAAACTTTCAACAATAAAGATTTTTTTTAAAAAAAAGAATAGAGCCTGAAAATTATGCTTCATTGTTCAAAATCAGATTGTCAAACACTTGAGGGCCTACAATGTTCCATACATATTTCCTTTTTAAAAAAAATTCTTAAAAATTTTTTCTCAGAGAGGAAGGGAGAGGGAGAAAAAGATAAACTTCTATGTGAGAGAGAAACTGATTGGTTGCCTCCATCACGCATCCTGACTGGGGATCCAAGCTGCAACCTTGGTATGTGCCCTGACCAGAATGGAACTGGTGACCTTTTGGTGCACAGGGTGACGCTCAACCAACTAAGCCACACTGGCCAAGGCTTTATTTCTTTATTTAAATCTCAAAAATGCAAAGAGAAACCAAGATGGCGGCATAATGTAAACACCTGAATGTGCTGTGCTGCCTCTCACAACCACACCAAAACTACAACTAAAAGACAAAACGACTATCACCCAGAACCACGGGAAAGCTCGCGGAGTAGAAGTTCTACAACTAGAAGGAAAGAAAAAAGCTCATTGAGACTGTGTAGGAGGTGCAGAGGCGCGGAAAAGCAGAGGTACGGAGGTGCGCGAATCGGGCTGGCGACTGGGTGTGCTTTTTCAATTGGAAGGGAGATACAAGCTACTGAATGCTCTGAACTCCAGGTTCGGGTGAGACTCTGGGGACCCTTTTCTACGGGGAGAAACTGGACTGTCTGGCATCGGGTCGGAAAGTGAGGGTGGCTTTCTTGCAGAGGTGCGCTCAGGAATCATTGTTTATTGCGCTGGGGCACGGGACGCGGGGATGCGGAGATGCAAAGACGGCTGACTGGCAGCCATTGCTGTTTGAGACCCCGCCCCACCCAATTTACAAACCCACCTGAGCTGTGCGCAGCGGCTTTTGCATATGAAAGGCCTGCCCTTTCGCAGCTTAACCTAACAAACTGAAGCTGGGTCAGAGAGCTCCAAAACTTCCAAACCCCAAACAAAGAGGAGAAATCTGCAGATCTCGCTGTAGCTCCTGCTGGGTGGCCTCAGACAGTAGCTGACTTGCACCTCTTGGAGATCTAGGAGCCAGTGTACCTAGTGGTCAGTGTGAGACGACACCAGATTTCAACTCCTCACATACATAAGTGACACATTCAAGAGGCAGACTCAGTGAGCACCAAAGCCCCACTGAAGCAAGTCTTGCCCCATAAAGGTGTCTCCTGCACAGCAGCTCTCCCATTATAGACACAGCAGGTCCTCACCGCCAATTAGCCTGGAGGTCAATTCCTCCCAGTGATACCAATAGCAATTAAGCCCTAACCGGTTTGGCTCAGTGGATAGAGCGTCGGCCTGCGGACTCAAGGGTCCCAGGTTCGATTCCGGTCAAGGGCATGTACTCTGGTTGTGGGCACATCCCCAGCAGGGGGTGTGCAAGAGGCAGCTGATCAATGTTTCTCTCTCATCAATGTTTCTAACTCTCTATCCCTCTCCCTTCCTCTCTGTAAAAAAATCAATAAAATATATTTAAAAAAAACAGCAATTAAGGCTTAACTACAACAAGACTGTGCACCCAGCCCACAAAGGGGTGTACCAAGAGTGTCCAACTCAGGTGATTGGGGAGGCTGAGCCACTGGGCCCTATAGGTCACCTACCACACAAAGCCACTCCATCAACACAGGGAAGCAGCCAAAATGTGGAGACAAAGAAACATGTCAGGAATGAAAGAAATGGAGGAAAGCAAACTACTGGATATAGAGTTCAAAACCACAGTTATAAGGTTACTCAAGAATCTCCTAGAAACCACCGAGAAACTTAGTGAGACCTCCGAGGAATTTAGTGAGACCTTCAAGGATCTTAATGAGAATGCCAAAAAAATATAAAAGGACCAGTCAGAAATTAAGCATACACTGTCTGAAATAAAGAATAATATACAGAAATCCAACAGTACACTAGAGGACCCCAAGAATCAAACCAAAGATTTGAAATATGGGGAAGCAAAAAAACACCCAACCAGAAAAACAAAAAGAAAAAGGAACCCAAAAATATGAAGATAGTGTAAGGAGCCTCTGGGACAACTTCAAGTGTACCAACATCCGAATTATGGGGGTGCCAGAAGAAGAGAGAAAGCGCAAGATACTGAAAACCTATTTGAAGAAATAATGACAGAAAACTTTCTCTACCTGGTGAAAGAAATAGACTTACAAGTCCAAGAAGTGCAGAGAACCCCAAACAAAAGGAATCCAAAGAGGACCACACCAAGACACATCATAATTAAAATGCCAAGGGCAAAAGACAAAGAGAGAATCTTGAAAGCAGCAAGAGAAAAACAGTTAGTTACCTACAAAGGAGCACCCATATGACTGTCAGCTGATTTCTCAACAGAAACTATGCAGGCCAGACGGGAGTGGCAAGAAATATTCAAAGTGATGGACAGCAAGAACCTACAACCAAGATTACTCTACCCAGCAAAGCTATCATTTAGAATTGAAGGTCAGATAAAGAGCTTTACAGACAAGAAAAAGCTAAAGGAGTTCATCACCACCAAACCAGGATTATATGAAATACTGAAGGGTATTCTTTAGGAAGAGGAAGAAGAAGAAAAAGGTAAAGATAAAAATTATGAACAACAAAGTGACAACAAATACATATCTATCAACAAGTGAATCTAAAAATCAAGTCAATAAAACATATGATGAACAGAATAAACTGGTGAATATAATAGAATCGGGCATAGAAAGGGAGTGGACTGACAATTTTCGCGGGGAAGGGAGCGTGAGGGGTGCGGGAAGAGATTGGACAAAAATCTTACACCTATGGATGAGGACAGTGGCAGAGGGTAAGGGCATGGGGCCGCAGGGGGTGGGAATCAGGTGGAGGGGAGCTATGGGGGGAAAAAAGGAACATCTGTAATAATCTGAACAATAAAGATTAAAAAAAACACACAAAAATAAATAAATCTCAAAAATGCTGTTAAGTGGGAATTATTCCCATTTGGCAGGTGAATATTAGTTACTGGTCCAAGGTCTGAACCCCACTCCAACATCTAGAATAACTATTGTTTCTGCTATATTATCTTATTTTTATAACAGGCTTAATAGAAAAAAAAATGTTGCCATTAGGACCTTTAATTCCAGATAATAAGGATTGAAGAGTAAAAAATTATTCTAATATTCAGATATCAGATCAATTTCTTATGATTTTCAGTTGCAGAAATAATTCTCTAAAACTGCTATTCAATACAGCAGGCATGCCCTAGCCCAGTGGTCAGCAAACTGCAGTTCGCGAGTCGCGGTTTGCCGCTCTGTTGACTAATGAGTTTGCCGACCACTGCCCTAGCCGGTGTTGCTCAGTGGATAGAGTGTTGACCTACAGACTGAAGGGTCCCGGGTTCGATTCCTGGTCAGGGCATATGCCCAGATTGCAGACTCCAACCATAGTAGGGGGCCTGCAGGAGGCAGCCAATCAATGATTCTCTCTCATCATTGATGTTTCTATCTCTCTCCCCCTCTCCCTTCCTCTCTGAAATCAATAAAAAATAAAACATTAAAAAAAAATACAGCAGGCATCAACCACATGTGCCTTCTTAAATTAAAAAATTTCAAGTAAGTGGTGGCTGGTGTTTCTCACTGGTTAGAAGCCCTAGCACTGAGGGTTTGTGGGTTTGATTCCTAGTCAAGGTCATTAACCTGAGTTGCAGATTTGATCTCCGGCCCTGGTAGGATTGGGTGTGCAGAAAGCAACCAATCTATGTGTCTCTCTTTCCCCCTCCCTCCCTCCCTTCCATTCTTTCTAAAAATCAATGGGAAAAATATCCTTGGGTGAGGATTAACAAAAAAAGACAAAATAATAAAACAATAAATAAATAAATAATTTAAGTAAAAAATTCAGTTCCTCAATTATACTAGCCATATATTTTTTAAATATATTTTTTATTGATTTCAGAGATGGAGAGAGAAAGAAATATCAATGATGAGAGAGAATCATCGATTGGCTGCCTCCTGCATGCCTCACACTGGGGATGGAGCCCGAAACCTGGGCATGTGCCCTGACCGGGAATCAAACCATGACCTCCTGGTTTATAGGTTGATGCTCAACCACTGAGCTACGCCAGCCAGGCTGTAGCCATATATTAAGTGTTCAATCCTATCTAATAAAAGAGTAATATGCAAATTAACCATCACTCCACCACATCCATAAACCACGCCCACAAGCCAATCAGGAGCGAATATGCAAATAAACCCAACCAAGATGGCTATGGCCACAGAGAGCAGGAGTGAGGCTTGGGTTTCCCCGGCAATGGAGGAAGCCAAGCTTTCCGCCTGCCCTTGCCGGCCTAGGCCTCCACTCAAGGCTACAAAGTTTCAATGATAGAAGATACATAAACCCAAACAGAAATGGCGGCAGCCACTGAGCTGGAAAGAGCAGGAGGCTAGGGTTGCCCCCGGTGATGGAGGAAGCCAAGCTTTCCACACACCCTGGCCAGCCCAGGCCTCCACTTAAGGCTACAAAGTTTCAATTATAGAAGATACCTAAGTCCCAAAAGAAATGGCTGCCGCCACAGAGCAAGCAGAAGGCTTGGCTCCACTCCAGGCTACAAAGTTTCAATTGTAGAAGATTAATAAACCCCAGATACCAGGGCCTCCACTTGGGTCACCGGGGGGTGTGGCCAGCCTGCAAACCACCACAGGCCCCTCACCCAGGCCACCCCACGCCCCAAGGGAACCCCCACCCTGATCTGGGACACCCTTCAGGGCAAACCAGCTGGTCCCCACCCATGCACCAGGCCTCTATCCTATCTAATAAAAGAGTAATATGCAGATTGACCATCACTCCAACACACAAGATGGATGCCCCCATGTGGTCAAAGATCCTGTCCCCATGTGGACACAAGATGGCCACCACAAGATGGCCAGCAGGGGAGGGCAGTTGGGAAGGACAAGGCCTGCAAGGGAGGGCAGTTGGGGGTGATCAAGCCTGCGGGGGAGGGAAGTTAGGAGTGACCAGGCCAGCAGAGGAGGGAAGTTGAGGGTGACCAGGCCTGCAGGGAAAGGCAGTTGGGAGGGACCCAGGCCTGCAGGGGAGGGCAGTTAAGGGTGACCAGGCCTTCTGGGGAGGGCAGTTAGGGGTGACCAGGCCTGCAGGGGAGGGCAGTTAGGGGAAAACAGGGTGGCAAGGGAGCAGTTAGGCATAAATCAGGCTGGCATGGGAGTGGTTAGGGGGTGATCAGGCTGGCAGGCAAAAGCGGTTAGGGGCAATCTGGAAGGCAGGCAGGTGAGCAGTTGGGAGCCAGCAGTCCTGGATTGTGAGAGGGATCCCAGATTGGAGAGGGTGCAGGCTGGGCTGAGGGACACCTCCCCACCGTGCACAAATTTCGTGCACCGGGCCTCTAGTAGCTATATATAAATAGTGACTATTCTATCAGACACAAATATAGCCCATTTTCCATCTTTGCAGAAAGTTTTATTAGATAGCAATGCTCTAAAATATATCAATAGGTTACAATCAAGTTTTCATTTTAATATGAAAGGTGTAGACTTCAAATGCAATCATTTCGAATCTTTGCCGAGTTAATTTAATAACATAATTATACAAATACTCATTTGAAGAAGTAATAAAGCAACCCACCTCCAAATGTCTATTTGCCCTTGTGACATTGACCTTGTTGTTTCTGACTCCATGTAAAAGTTTTTCTTAATTGGAGGTAAATCTGGGACAAAGATGAAAATTCAAATTTTGATAAATAATGACAATTTACAT
This sequence comes from Plecotus auritus, assembly GCF_963455305.1. Taxonomy (NCBI): domain Eukaryota; kingdom Metazoa; phylum Chordata; class Mammalia; order Chiroptera; family Vespertilionidae; genus Plecotus; species Plecotus auritus. Next base: position 68,069,446 of record NC_137775.1, read on the forward strand.
TTCATTATCACTTGATCAAAGTAACAGAAATCAACCAAAATATCTACCAAGTTCATCCATACAGTTTTAGACAATTGTTCCACACTTTGTCAGCCAGGCTTACGCCAGAATTTTGGTTTTTCTTTTAATTACCTTTTTTACACAAGAAATATCTTTAATTATAAAATTAAGTATAAAAGAAGCCATGCTTTGCAAGACACAATGATCACAGTTGATGAATCTTCTCTCAAATATAGTAAACTGATTTTATCTTTTCTTTGAAGGTCTATCCTATTACTATTTAGAAATAAAATATATTTATCCTATTCTACCCTCAGAAGCTACCTCATCTTTTTTAAGTGCCTTCATACCTCCTCCAAACTTAAAAATCCTTTCTCTGGCCACCCATTCCAAATCTCCCCAAATGATATATTGTTGAGGTGGCACTGGAAACAATGTGCAGAAAGGCTGACAGCCATTGTGGAATTAATCGTTAATATTTGTCACATATTAGTGCATTCGCTTTTTAATTTTAAATAAATGCATTGCTGCCTCATTCTGATAGACAAATTTAGTGCTCATATTTACTCTGAAATTTGGTTACTATGAGATGGAACATTTTTTTCCATATATAATTCCCAGTAAGAATTTCATTTAAAATTAAACAAATTTAAAAAACCCCTATCTTTTCAAGAATTGTAAGCTTGTTAAATGTTTTTCGTTTTCTATTTTGTCCTTGTCAGTCAGGATACTCCAAGATCAACTTTTGCTCAATCACAGCAACAATGTTAACAACCCATGGTCAGCATGTTTATTCCCTTCATTTCCCCTTGGGCTTGATTTTCTATTTTATTAAACTTTTGCAGTAAGTTACCTCAAATAAGACAAAGAGTCGGTAAGTTTAATATTTTAATTTCCTATTTATAGCATAAATCACAACATAGACAACATAGAAAGTATCATGCCCTAAGACAGTGGTAGGCAAACTGCGGCTCTGTTGACTAATGAGTTTGCCGACCACTGCCTTTGGGAAAAACACTTAAAAAACATTTTAATAATGTGCTAATGTCTTTAACCTGAAGTCAAAACTTCTGGGGAAGGGTAATGTTTTACGCAGTGGTTGGCAAACTCATTAGTCAACAGAGCGGCATGTGGCTCGCGAGCCGCACTTTGCCGACTACTGCTAGGAAATAATTGCAGCATTGCAAATTTGACTATCATTTTTCATAATGACCTTATTACTAAAAGTAACACATTTTATAGAGGATAAAAACCTCAATTAAGAGAAACACCAGCCTAACCGGTTTGGCTCAGTGGATAGAGCGTCGGCCTGTGGACTGAAAGGTCCCAGGTTCGATTCCGGTCAAGGGCATGTACCTTGGTTGAGGGCACATCCCCAGTAGGAGGTGTGCAGGAGGTAGCTGATTGATGATTCTCTCTCATCAATGTTTCTAACTCTCTATCCTTCTCTGTAAAATATCAATAAAATATATATTAAAAAAAAAGAGAGAGAGAGAAACACCAACACCACATATAAATGTTAGAATGCAACACTTGCCTGGCTCAGTGGTTGAGCATCCACCCATGAACCAGGAGGTCCCAGTTCAATTCCTGGTCAAGGCACATGCCTGGGTTGTAGGCTTGATCTCCAATAGGGGGCGTGCAGGAGGCAGCTGATTGATGATGTTTCTATCTCTCTCTCCTCCCTTCCTCTCTGACATCAATAAAAACATATTAAAAAAAAAAAACACAGCACCAACCTGCCCACTTTTTTTCCTCCCATTTCAAAGCATCTTCTCGAATTTGGTCCCAATCAAGTAGTGGCTGATCTTCTGTAATAACATTGTCATCTGTCCTTACATCTCTTCGAAAAGAAGGTTGGAATGTAACAATATCTGTTAAAATATTTTTACCTAATTAGTTTCAAAACAAATCCTACCAGTACAAAATCCTCAAAACCATTTTACTATTTTGTTTTAATAACCTGACAATAATGCTTGCAATATAAAAATTTAGGATTTTAATGCTATAGTACCATGACAATTCTGGTCATGGTTTTTGTCATCAGTTATCTACTTGATTTATGAAATGGAAAAAAAAAAAAAAAGTGCCGAAACCGGTTTGGCTCAGTGGATAGAGCGTCGGCCTGTGGACTGAAGGGTCCCGGGTTCGATTCTGGTCAAGGGCATGTACCTTGGTTTCGGGCACATCCCCAGTGGGAGGTGTGCAGGAGGCAGCTGATTGATGTTTCTCTCTCATCGATGTTTCTAGCTCTCTATCCCTCTCCCTTCCTCTCTGTGAAGTATCAATAAAATATATTTTTTTAAAAAAGTAACTTATTGGAGAAGTTAAATAGCATGAGAGCCTAGTGTCTACTAATAAATCACACATATCACTTAATTTTTACTATAATCCTGTGAGCTGAGTTTACTCCAGGTTAACAGATGAAGAAATGGAGCCTTAGCCCTGGCCAGTGTGGCTCAGTTGGTTAAGTGTTGTCCCGTGCACTGAAAGGTGGCTGTTTCAATTCCTAGTCAGAGCACACGCCCATGTTGCTTTTTCTCTAGCCCAAGCAGATCTGAGATTTTTAAAATATCAAATTTATTAGGCAGTTTTCAAAGTCAGTCACGTTCCAGGGAAGAGACCAGGAGGCCAGGACTAATCTTGCTCTATCATTAATAGAAGTATGTTTAAAAGGCTAGTTTGTTTTTTTCCAATCATCTGTAGCTAAAAGTAAAACTGCTAGGCTTAACCAAGGAGATTACGTGTTTTCATTTGAGGAAAATGTATCCTGGAATTCCACAGGAAAAAAACCTCTATAACAGACTAGATTTAATGATGGCAACCTAAAGCTTTATTATCAGGAAAAGCATCGGCTATAACATGGCTTAAAATGCTGAATGAAATTTAAAAAAATTTTACAGGGCTTTAGTGGGCAAAAATTACTTACCAACTCTGGGTTGTGAATTGTAATTTTGTTGTTTTTTAACAAGATTATCTATCACTGCTTTTGCTTTTGCCTGCATTGCCTTGCTACCAAAAATTTTGATTTCTGCTTCAGGGCACCCTTTTATTACCTAGATTCAAGGGAAAAAATTGGCATGATTGAAGTCCCCTTGCCACTTGCCCCTCCAACAATCACTCAAATAATATAAAAGTATAAGTAAGTATAGTACTGCTATCAATCAGTGTCTGAGATATATTATGAAAGGCTTTTATGCAGAAAAGGTCATGAACACACATAATTTGCATTTTAGAAAGACTGCTCTGGCCACAGTGGAGAATAATTAGAGGAGGACCACTGGAAGCAAGATGCTTCAGTTAGGGAAGAATGCACCAAATGATGGGATTTTCCTTGAGAAATACAGGAAATAGAAAGGACTTAATAATGGGCTGGTTGTAGATTAATGAGAAGTTAGTAATCTGAGGTTCCTGGCTTGGGAACTTGGTGAGTGATGTGGCTGCTTACTGAGACTGGGAAACAGGAACAGCTGAAGGTTTGACGAATGGGGGTCAGGAAGGACATATAGTTAGTCCCCAGAGATCTCATTCTTCAGTGAAGCTTATCTCTAAAGATTTTTACCTCCACCCTGGCTGGGATGGCTCGGTTGGGCATCATTCCATGCACCAAAACCTTGCGGGTTTGATTCCTGGTCAGGGCACATGCCTGGGTTTCAGGCTCCATCCCTGGTAGAAGGTGTGCAGGAAGCAGCCAATTGACGTTTCACTCAAATCAATGTTCCACTCACATAGATGTTTCTCTCTCTCTGTCACTCCCGCCCCCCTGTCTAAAAATTAACAAAAGATTTTATTTTTTTAAAAGATTTTTACCCCCATGAGTCAAAAAACTGAGACCTGGAATGGCCCGTAGCTTAGGTGAGTTCTTGAAAAGAATGGTAGTAGAAAGAGCTTTGGCAGCTTATCTAAGTTACCTCGGTATGTTAATAACTGAGCAGAAACGGGAGTTATGAATGAACTACGCATTTCGGGGTTTAAGAACACAGATCACGTACCTGTATTTTGGTGTTTGTTGTACTTTGGATGTCTTTTATTTTTGACCCACCACGACCTGTTTTTAAAAAATAAAGGAAAAAAATTTTTTTTAGCCAAGTTGAAATCAGTAAGAGGGATATACCTACTTTCCTCAAAGAATCTTCTCTAGTTCTTTCCCAGATCATTCAAACAAAGATTCCTGGGGTCCAATAATCATTTTCAGTTTGGAAAAAGGAAAGCAAGCATTTTCTATTCCAAATTTTGGTGAGTGGAAGAAGGCTCATTTTCTAGACGTAGATACTAAGGATTCATTAGCAGCCCTAGCAAACTAATTAGATCCAAGGATGTGGAGAAATTAGAACCCTTACACACAACCACTCAACAACAAAAAAATCCTATTAAAAAATGGTGAAGATCTTGCTTCAATACACATTTCTCTAAAGAAAGCATACAAATGTCCAACAGGCATATGTGATAAGATGCTGAAATCATTAAGGAAATGCAAATTGAAAATCACAATGAGAAATTACCTCGTGTTACAAGGGCCATCATCAAAAAGATAAGAGGCTAAAAAAAAAAAAAAAAAAAAAGATAAGTGTTCCAGAGGATGCTGTGAAAAGGGAACCCTTGTGCACTGTTGATGTAAATGTAAATTGGTGATTGGTGGAGCCACAATAGAAAATAGTATAGAGGTTCCTAAAAAATAAAAAATGGAATTATACTATAATCCAGCAATCCTACTTCTGGGTATTTATTCAAAAGAACTGAAGTCAGGATCTCAAAATGATATCTGCACTCCCATGCTCATTTCAACATTATTCACAATAGCTAAGAGGTGGAAACAATGTCAATGTCTGTCAACAGATGACTGGATGAAGAAAACATGGCATGTACACACAATGGAAGTTTTCAGCATAAGGGGAGAAAAAAAGAAATCTTGGCATTTGTGACAACAGGGATGGACCTTGAGGACATTATGCTAAGTGAAATAAACCAATGATGAAAAAACAAATAGTGCATGACTCTACTTCTATGAAGGATCTAATGCAAGCAAAGTAAAATGGTGGTTGCCAGGGATGCAGGATAGGGAAAATGGAGAGAGATTTGATGGGTAGGTTCAGCCATGCAAAATGAGAACATCCTAGAGGTCTACTACACAAAATTGTTCTTACAGTTATCACTTTGTACTGTACACTGTACACTTAAAATTGTTATGTGTAAATTAAAGTCGTATTTTGAAAAATTGGAACCAGGATCAACATCAATTGTTCTTATAGTTAACAATTTTGACCTGTACACTTAAAATTGTTATGTGTGTTATATTGTAAATCAGTGAGCTAAACAGAGGATGCCTTAATTAATCAGTAAGCCAAATTTTGGAGTCTTTTATTACACCAGCGGGCTTAGAAGAATATTGTTTCCAGAGTCTAAGCAAGCACATGGAGGAAGCTTTTCCCTTTTATACTCTTCCCAGCCCTTTGTCTCCCAAATATGGATTACACTTCCGGACCTTTTGCAGGCCTTGCTTGTAACCTGAGTTTGTAACGTGAGCATAGCACATTTCAGATAACTGGAGTATGGGAGTAACCAGGGATGGCAGCAGAGCTGCTTGCAACGTCAGACAGCTGAACCCACCCTCCCTATTATTCAAGTAAGCAAGTGTGTTTTACAGAAGCCAAGAATAGCAGGGTTAAAATTTCAAACAGCAGTTTTTACAAAATAGAAGAAACATGAACAAGATGGCCTATGTTTCATGTGTAAATTAAAGTTGTATTTATTCATTTATTATTGTTTGAAGTATTACATGTCTTTTTTCCCAGTTGAACCCCTCCCCGCCACTCCCTCCCCACAAAGTTGTATTTATTTTTTTAAAAACTGGATCTAGAACCAACATCAAGTCGGTGCTCTCGAGCACAGTGTTTGCATTTCACAGGTGCTCAATAAGTGTTGAGTGCTTAAGTGATTTTTATTGTAAACCTAGTAGTGGCTTTTGTTTGTGGAGCATTATTCTTCAGATCTTTGAGCCTGAGTCAACCTGAGAGGTCAATTAATCTCTGGCTGGTCAAGCAACTGGTCTTATATTGCTCTATTTAATAGCAGCCTACAAAATCTGTTGTTGTTTTTTTCTTCAAAACAGGTTAAAAAGGGGGTAAAGCAAAATGTTGGCTCCCATACTTATTGGTCAATTGTTGGAACTCATCTTCAGACTTGATGGCAATAAATGGAGCAAATCTAAATTCCAATAATTTCTAAATGCTTTTCAAAAAAGAATTTGTAAGACTCAAGGTATACTAAGAAAAAAGATGCCGTTTTCGGCAGATAAATCATATTTAAGTTAAACCACATACAAGATATGGCTAATGATCTGAGCTGCCCTACATCTTCCACCTCATTATTTAACCACATTATTTGTGGTTAATGGCTCCATTTGGTGCTCAGATTGATTTCAGCTCAGATTGATTTCAGCACTGCTGTGTTGTTCATTTTGGGGTAAGCTGTCAAAGGCCTGATCTTTCATTCCAAAGATTTCCGAAGTCTTCTAAAAGTCTGCACTCCCATAGGCCCTCAGACTGAAGGGTCCCAGGTTTGATTCTGGTCAAGGGCACATACCCGGGTGGTGGGCTCGACCCCAGTAGGGGGCATGCAGGAGGCAGCCGATCAATGGCTCTCTTTCATCGTTGATGTTTCTCTCTCTCTCCCTTTCTCTCTGAAATCAATAAAAATATATTAAATAAATAAAAATATATTTTAAATAATAAAAAACTAAAAGTTTGCTCTCCCTAAACAATGTATTTTTAACCATCAAAAGGTGTGCTAAATGACTTATCATTCTAGTACCAGAAGATAATAGAAATATCACCAGGGATGCTCTTGCCCAGGCTCCACTCCTGGCCTCAACCATTCTCATCTCCCGGCCCTGCCCCCGCACACCCATCCCCCTGCTCTCACCGATCACCACGCCGACCCAGTCGTTCTTCAATCCAAAGCAGAGCGGTGGTTCCTGGGGGACATCAGCCACAGGCTGCTGAGGGCTGGAGGGCTCCCTCCAGTCGCCGCCTCTGCCGCCCCTGCGGCCTCCTCTACCTCTTCGATTCGGCTCCTCCGTGGGCCTCCATTCCGGAGTCTGGGGCACTGCCGAGCTTCGCTGAGAAGCAACGACCCAGGAGAAGGCGTTGGCGCCAGCTTCTTGCCTAGACATGGTGCCGTGAAGGAAACCCTGAGCCTCCGACGTCGCTCGCGTCCGGCCCGCACCACCCGGCCGTGCCGTCGTGTGGCTGACCTGCCAGGGCGTCCACGCAGCCGCTACTTAAGGAGCCCGCGAGGCTCGCCCCGACCTTGCGCCGGTCCGCGTGGCCTCACACCCATTGGTGGACGAGAGGTTGTGGGCGGGACATTCACGGCTGGACCAATCTGCTCTTTTAATCGTGTGAGCGAAAGGTCTGTGCGAATCCCTGCGCCTACGACGTCTGTTCCTTTTGAGGCGTGGGACGCACCTGAAGCCGGCTTTGCGCTTTTCCCTACTGAACGCCCGAGACGTTTCTAACCAAGGCTCTCAAACGGCGTCACTTTCACAACGTGGTCCTATGCATGCGTAAAACAGTTGAAACAAAAGGTTGACGAAACAGCATTTACCATTGCGATGTGAGCAGCACTCTACTGTAATTAAGCCTATATTAGTTGTCAGAATGTTGGTGGTAATCTACAAATTTAATGACCCACAATTTTAAAATCTCGGACCTGAGAGATGTGACTTCAACACTTGACCTGAACTACCTGATGTAGTTTTAGAACTAATGAAATAAATTGAATAAATGCCCGAGGCACTCCAATCATTGCAGCCTGGCTCTGTGGCTGGGCATACTGTTCCAGGCAAGCAAGCCAGCTGGGAGTGCTCCTGCTTTGATTAGGATCTTCAAATTGTCTGAACAAATCTCATGTCAATCATCTGTCAAACACGGTAGATTTCGCCGAAACCGGTTTGGCTCAGTGGATAGAGCGTCGGCCTGCGGACTGAAGGGTCCCGGGTTCGATTCCGGTCAAGGGCATGTACCTGGGTTGCGGGCACATCCCCAGTAGGGGGTGTGCAGGAGGCAGCTGATCGATGTTTCTCTCTCATCGATGTTTCTAACTCTCTATCCCTTTCCCTTCCTCTCTGTAAAAAATCAATAATATATATATATATATATATATATATATATATATATATATAAAGAGTAACCAACGGATGCAAAACATTGTGGGGTGAGGGCATGTATGGGAGTGGGGTGGGGGGGGGCAATGGTAAGATATGTACACATATAATACCTTAATAAAAAAAATATATATATATATATATATATATATATATATATATATTAAAAAAAAAAAAAAAAAAACACGGTAGATTTCTATTATGATGCTAGGAACTGTGGTCTGTGTCCAGGATTGAAGAAAAATAAAAAAGTACTACACTTTTCAGATCAAGTGCTGAAGTCACATCTCTCAGGTTCATCCAGGATTAACTCACTCGGAATTAACTCTAACTCTGAATGTGATCGTTTCTGGACAAATAGGATTACAGTGCTATTGGAGCACCCAGGAAATAGAGAAAAAGATAAATGTGCAATGTACTTAATCTCTTTTCTCTGATCTTTAATCTGAAATGGACAATATGAATGATCTTTACAAAGGAATTTTATTGGATTCCATTAGCAAATATTTTATTAAGTACTAGAGGCCCGGTGCACGAAATTCATGCAGTGGGGGGTGCCCTCAGCCCAGCCTGCACCCTCTCCAATCTGGGACCCCTCGTTTAAACGGGCAGTCAGACATCCCTCTCACAATCCAGGACTGCTGGCTTCCAACTGCTCGCCTGCCTGCCTTCCTGATTGCTCCTAACCGCTTCTGCCTGCCAGCCTGATCACCCCCTAACCCAGGGGTGGGCAAACTTTTTAACTCGAGGGCCACAATGGGTTCTTAAACTGGACCGGAGGGCCGGAACAAAAGCATGGATGGAGTGTTTGTGTGAACTAATATAAATTCAAAGTAAAGGAGCGGAGGGGAGAGCAAGAGAACCCTCCGCTCTTTCGGCTCCGCGGGCCGGATAGAACAGCCGAATGGGCCGGATCCGGCCCGCGAGCCATAGTTTGTCCACGGCTGCCCTAACCACTCCCCTGCCAGCCTGATTGATGCCTAACTGCTCCCCTGCCAGCCTGTTTGCCCCCAACTGCCCTCCCCTGCAGGCCTGGTCACCCCTAACTGCCCTCCCCTGCAGGCTTGATCGCCCCCAACTGCCCTCCCTTGCAGGCCTGGTCCCTCCCAACTGCCCTCCCTGCTGGCCATCTTGTGGTGGCCATCTTGTGTCCACATGGGGGCAGGATCTTTGACCACATGGGGGCAGCCATCTTGTGTGTTGGAGTGATGGTCAATCTGCATATTGCTCTTTTATTAGATAGGATAGAGGCCTGGTGCACAGGTGGAGGCCAGCTGGTTTGCCCTGAAGGGTGTCCCAGATCAGGGTTGGGGTTCCCTTGGGGCGTGGGGCGGCGTGGGTGAGGGGCCTGTGGTGGTTTGCAGGCCGGCCACGCCCCCTGGCGACCCAGGCGGAGGCCCTGGTATCTGGGGTTTATTTATCTTCTACAATTGAAACTTTGTAGCCTGGAGCGGAGCCAAGCCTTCTGCTTGCTCCATGGCAGCAGCCATTTCTGTTGGGATTTATGTATCTTCTATAATTGAAACTTTGTAGCCTTTATCAGAGGCCTGGGCTGGCCAGGGCTGCAGAAACTTGGCTTCCTCCATCGCCGCGGGAAACCCTAGCCTCCTGCTCTTTCCAGCTCCGTGGCTGCCGCCATTTCTGTTTGGATTTATGTATCTTCTATCATTGAAACTTTATAGCCTTGAGTGGAGGCCTAGGCTGGCAAGGGCAGGCGGAAAGCTTGGCTTCCTCCATTGCTGGGGAAACCCAAGCCTCCCTCCTGCTCTCTGTGGCCATAGCCATCTTGGTTGGGCTTATTTGCATATTCGCTCCTGATTGGCTGGTGGGCGTGGCTTGTGGGTGTGGCGGAGTGATGGTTAATTTGCATATTGCTCTTTTATTAGATAGGATTTTGCATCTGTGTTCATGAGAAATAGTTTGTGATTTTCTTGCAATGACTTCATCTAGTTTGGTATTAGTTCAATGCTGGCCTCATAGAATGAATTAGGAAGTTTTCCCTCTGTTTCTATTTTCTAGAAGATATTATAGAAAATTTGTATAAGTTTTTAGCCCTAGCTGGTTTGGCTCAGTGGTTAGAGCGTTGGCCTGTGCATCAAAGGGTCCCAGGTTCAATTCCAGTCAAGGGCACATGCCCAGGGTTGCTTTTGCAGGAGGCAGCCAATCAATGATTCTCTCTCATCATTGATGTTTCTATCTCTCCCTTCCTCTCAGAAATCAATTTAAAAAAATTTAAAAAAAAAGAAAATTGGTATAAGTTTTTAAATGTTTGTTAGAATTCACCAGTGAAACATTTATGTCTGATACTTTCTTTTTGCAAAGTCATTAATTATTGACTCAATTTTTAAAATAAATATAGGCATATTCAATATTATCTGTGCTTTAATATAGTAATTCATTTTGCTCTTCTCTTTTCCTATGTTTAATATGAACTCTACTTACTTTATGTCTAACATGTCTCATGAGCTAATATCTATGCTTAGTTTCATTTATCTTCATTTGTTTCTCATGTTCTCTACATAGCAGACTTATTATTAAAATAGCAAACACAGCCCTGACTGGTTTGGCTCAGTGGATAGAGCATCGGCCTGTGGACTGAAGGGTCCCAGGTTTGATTCCGGTCAAGGGCATGTACCTTGGTTGCGGGCACATCCCCAGTAGGGGGTGTGCAGGAGGCAGCTGATAGATGTTTCTCTCTCATTGATGTTTCTAACTCTCTATCCCTCTCCCTTCCTCTCTGTAAAAAAATCAATAAAATATATTTAAAATAGCAAACATACATGGCAATCTACATCATGAGTATTATTTCCTAATCTTCTTTCTATACCATGAGTCATTTTTTAAAGTATATTTTATTGATTTTTTACAGAGAGAAAGGGAGAGGGATAGAGAGTTAGAAAGTTAGAAACATCGGTGAGAGAGAAGCATCAATCAGCTGCCTCCTGCACACTCCCTACTGGGTATGTACCGGCAACCAAGGTACATGCCCTTGACCTGAATCGAACCTGGGACCCTTGAGTCCTCAGGCCAACGCTTTATCCACTGAGCCAAACCGGTTAGGGCCCATGAGTCATTTTTTAGTAGTTCTGGGTTGGAGTGCTTCTTCCTGAATATTTCTTTGATTTGGAAAGATGATTCTTAGCATTTAGTCAGGATGCCTTTTAATTGCACCCCTTCACCTTGCTAGCCATCACAGTGGCAGATTTCTTCGATGCAGTGGTGTTTCCAAGTACACTATGAGGCAAGATATCCCAGAGCTCACAGGACAGACCAAATCACACAGTTATTGAATCAATTTAAAACATTCAGTGAGAAGCAAGTGAAAAGAGAGATTGAATAAGTTAACACACAAGTTAGGCTGCAGGCAGGATCAAAAGACGACACTACATGAATCCTGTGTTATGCAATGTTCATGTCTTTTCTCTGCTACATCAGCCTTTGGAGTTTGAGGAAGGGCAGAAGGGAACATGTGCTGTTCAAGTGGAGATACCCAGAAGCATGTATACCTGGCCACAGCTGTAACTTGCTAACATGATGAGCAGCTGTGAATTTTATCTTATGTCTCTGGGCAGAGGAAACATCAGACCAAGATGGGTGTTACCAAAGGTTTAAGGCATGAACATTTGGTGCCTCGTGAATGTTGGGTACTATTTGTTTTTCTATAGCAAAACTGAATCTTCTTATGTAATACAACAAACATACTTTATATTCCATTTACTTCAAAAAGAGTAAATAATTCCCTTCTGGTCCCCAATCTGGGCAGAAGTAAACTTTGCTACTTTCAATCAAGCCAAGCCATGGTCCCAGTTCGGTAGACGATGTTAATTCAGCACAGAACTTTGTTGAGGCTCAGAGGAGGAAACAGGTGATAAATCAGGGGCTTACATCAAGAGAAGGTATAGAAAAAGGAAAATGAAATACCAGCTCACTAGTAAGTTCAATACTAAAGTGAAAGAAACAAACAAAAAGACTAAAGTGAAAGACTAGGAAATTCTTTTCTAGAAAAAAAATGTAGTGAGAGAAAAAAGAATGTAGTGGGAAAAGTGACTTAAAGAGGTCAAACTGAGCGAAAAGCAACAAGAAAATGGCTAAATTACAGGTTAACTAATACTCTGGAAGGGGAATAAAGGGACATGACCAATGCAAGTAAAAGTTTTATTTTGTAAGCATGAATTAAAAGCAAGTGACATGAGCCCAGCAGGTGTGGGTTGACCCATGAATCAGGAGGTCACGGTTCGATTCCGGGACAGGGCACATGCTTGGGTTTTGTGCTCAATCTCTAGCAGAGGGCTTGCAGGAGGCAGCAATCGGTGATTCTCATCACTGATGTTTCTATCCCTCTCTCCCTCTCTCTGAACTCAATTAAAAAAACACACAAACATATGTTTTTTAAAAAGCAAGTGACATGAAGTTCCAAACACAAATATTATATCAAAGGTTTCCTGGAAATCTAAGTTAATTAGCCAAAAATAATCTATGAGGAACCTCCCCCCACCCCCCACACCTAAAACAGAATGTAAAGACTATCAGATGAAATGGCTCAAATTAAAGGATGAAAGCAAAATCCTATCATATCTCCTTTGATGTTCTCAAAATCCAAAATGGCTTCCCTCATCCTTCACCTGGAAAGATGAGAGAAGGGGCTAGGATGCAGGTGAATGGCCCACTAGGAGCCAATTTTCTCATCTGAAAAGACAGTGAGGGTGGGTTGAAAGAATCCATTCAGCTACACCACTGTTTCCTCTTCCCAGGTCTGTTTTCTCTTCCCTGGAACCCCCCCTTCCAGCCAAATAAGAAAACACATGAGTCCTATTAAATGCATGGTTAGGAAAAGAAGTAATTTCAAGGTGGGTATCTTTTATACTCATTCCTACTTCTTAGGGTCTATTATAAAGGTTGAGGCCTATGTTAAAAAAGAGAGAGAGAGAGAGAGAGAGAGAGAGAGAGAGAGAGAGAGAGAGAGAGAATATAGTCGTTAAAGGAAATTCTCTAGCAGATAATTTTGTCAAAAAAGCAACTTTAAGGTTATAATCCTATTGCACCCTTCAAAAGATTAATATATGGAGGGATTCAAAGAAGACATTATAAAATATCAACATTTAGTCCCTGATTTTGAAAAGGAGGAATGGAAAAAAAATTGGTTGTACCCTTTACTCAGTCTTTGGCACTCTCAGTATGGCCACTTGGTGGCTCCAGATGATTTTAAGTAGCTATTAGCTAAATGTATCCATAAAACCATCCATCATGGAACAGACAAATTTGTTATTATCTTATTTTTATTTTTTTTATATATTTTATTGATATTTTACAGAGAGGAAGCGAGAGGGATAGAGAGCTAGAAACATCGATGAGAGAGAAACATCGATCAGCTGCCTCCTGCATACCTCCCACTAGGGATGTGCCCGCAACCAAGGTACATGCCCTTGACCGGAATCAAACCCGGGACCCTTCAGTCCGCAGGCCGACGCTCTATCCACTGAGCCAAACCGGTTTCGGCTTGTTATTATCTTAAGTCAGCATTGATGGGGAAACTTCATAAAGACAGCTGAGATTATTTTCAGATTATGTATCCCCTGTCAACAACATAATTCTTTTTTTGTTTTAATATATTTTATTGATTTTTTACAGAGAGGAAGGGAGAGGGATAGAGAGTTAGAAACATCAATGAGAGAGAAACATCGATCAGCTGCCTCCTGCATACCCCCTAGTGGGGATGTGCCCGCAACCAAGGTACATGCCCTTGACCGGAATCGAACCTGGGACCCTTCAGTCCACAGGCTGACGCTCCATCCACTGAGCCAAACCTGTTTCGGCAACAACGTAATTCTTAAAAAATTGCAAAGGTGGGACAAGACCTGGAACCAGAGCCTCAAGGACCTTTGACAGTGATTTGTTAAATATCTCCTTACAACTTTACTTTCCTCATTTTAACCATTTTTTTTTCTATCAGTGACATACATTTTGATATTATTATTTGGTACAAAAATTGGTATTATGTCTTCTTTATGCTTTGTAACATTTTTCATTGTATAGAGAGATTTCATCCTTAGAGTTGGAGGTTACAAGAAGTGAAGTAATGAAGAACAAAGCTTCGCAATGAGAAATTACAAAACCAATTCACTCACGTACTTTACTGTCTGAACCCAAAGCCCCTTAGACTGGTTCCTCCAGGGCTAAGCAAAGAAAATGAAAGCAGCCCTGGCCGGTTTTGCTCAGTGGATAGAGCATTGGCCTGCAGACTGAAGGGTCCCAGGTTCGATTCCGGTCAAGGGCACATGGTTGGGTTGTGGGCTTGGTCCCCAGTAGGGGGCGTGCAAGAGGCAGCCGACCCATGATTCTCTCTCATCAATGATGTTTCTATCTCTCTCTCCCTCTTCCTTCCTCTCTGAAATCAATAAAAATATATTTAAAAACAACAACAACACAAATGTATTTAAAAAAGATAAGAAAAAAAAATTAAAGCACATGATCCACTGGAAGTCTTCTTGGTACAAGAGTTTTAATAACTTGCATTCAGTCACACAGCTAGAAAATGTTGGAGCCAGAATGAAAACCATGCCCACCTCCCACTCATCAGAGCCAAATTAGGAAGCCTTGGAGATAACAGAGGGGCAAAACTGATTCATCTTGGCAGATTCTGCTAACTTCTAAAAACCTTTCTGTTTTGAAGCTGGCATGGGATCAGCAAGTAAAACTCAAGGCTTGCCAATTGTAGGAAACTTAATATGGGGTCTCTGCATAAGACCAGGACCCCAGATGACTATACTTCCAAAATGAAACTAAATCAGAATTAAATGTTGCCATCCAGATGGAAATGTCAAAGAACATAGTCTTGACTTTGCCTTTCTCAATTATGTCTTGACCTAATAATTAATTACTACAAATCAGCCTTGTGACTAACTCATTCTATGTGTAAGAGTCTGAAATTTTCCAAGTGATAATGTGAAGTGGCCTCAGGTTGAATGCATCTTTGAGAGAATGGCTCAAGCAAAAAAATATCATTTTATAAAAAGATGACATTATCTCCCTACCTAATGCCAATTTTAAAAATTAACCCCAGGTGGTACAAAGATTTAAATGTTAAGATAGAAACTTCAGCATTCTTAGTAGAAAGTATAGTGAATTTTTTTTTTATAGCAAAGATGGAGATTTATTGAAGAACAAGTACAGACTCCCAAGTAGGGAGGGGGAAGAGTCCCCAGTATAGTGAATATTTTTAGACCTCCAGGCAGGAAAGGATTTCTTTCTTTCTTTTAAATATATCTTATTGATTTTTTACAGAGAGGAAGGGAGAGGGAGAGAGAGTTAGAAACATCTATGAGAGAGAAACATCAATCAGCTGCCTCCTGTACACCCCCTACTGGGGATGTGCCCGCAACCAAGGTACATGCCCTTGACCTGAATCGAACCTGGGACCCTTGAGTCCGCAGGCCGACACTCTACCCACTGAGCCAAACTGGTTAGGGCAGGAAATGATTTCTTAAGCAAGACACTTACTATAAAGATTGATGAATTTCACTGCATTAAAATTAAAATTTTTATTCATCAAAAGACAACTTAAAGAAACTGAGAAGACAATTTAAACTAGAAGATATTGAGAATACACAGAACTCACAAAGGATTAGTAAGAGATTGAAGAATACATTAAAGAAAATACTTTCACATATTTATATTCTCAATACTTGTTTTTTACAATGTGCATTCATTATTATGTGATTTTTATTTATTTATTTATATTATTTTTCTAAATCTTCACATGAGAATACTTTTTCCATTGATCTTTAGAGAAAGAGAGAGAGAGAGAGAGAAACATCAATTGGCTGCTCCTGCATGCCCCTTACTAGGGATTGAGCCTGACACCCTGGCATGTGCACTGACCTGGAATCCAACCAATGATCTATCTCTTGGTGCATGGGACAACACTCAGCCAACTGCGCCACACTGGCCAGGGCTATTATGTTGATTTTTAAAATTAAATTGAAGAAGTGAAAACATCCACTAAAGTTAGATTCAACACCTTCTCTTATACAAATTATCTATTGTTAACTGTTGATACCTAGATGATGTGGATGAGGGAATTTAGTATACTAATACTATCTCCCTTATACAAATGATCAAAAATGTCCATTAAAATGATTTAAAAAACAACAGCACAAAGCTAGTTGTAAGAACAAAACAGTTTGTACAGCAGCTGCTATCTATCCTAAAACAACTACCAAATAATATTTCTAGAGATGCATTAGAAAAAGTATACAAACATGCATGGAATGATATAGACCAGCTTCCGGAGAATGATATCCTGCGGAGAAAGGAAAGATATTTGAGTGATATCTATTTTAAATAGGAGAAAAGTGAGGCAATGTGGGAAAATGTTAACATATTGTAGGGGTGTTGTTCATGGGTGTTTATTATATAACTTTTTGAATGTGTGAAATCTTTTATAATTTAAAGTTTTACCTAAAATTAAAAACATTGGTAAGAAATGTACATCCATAATAGCTGTTTTAGGATTTTGGAAATAAATGGAATTTGTCTATACTTGCTACATATTCTACAAGGAACAGCTTTGACTTTTATATTTTAAAACACGAAACACTTGCTTGAATGATTTAGAAGTAGTAACTAACCGATCAGAACATAACAGGAAGCAGAAGAGAGAAAAATGTAGATTCAACGAGCCTGCCCTCAGCCTGACTTACCTGCCAACCTCTGGAAGGTGGCACAGAAACCTTAATCTAGGCACTGAAAGTGATTTCCAGTCAACATAGTCTCCAATGCAAACCACACTGTTAGTCAGCTCTGTGCGGGGCAGGAGTCTTGGAGGCCAGGTGATACCTTACTTGTGCAGATGACCTCTGAGACCCAGCTGGAGCCAAATAAAGACTAATTCAAGGTCCCAAAGGAAGTCCTGGTGATTGAGGCAGAGCAGGAAGCGCCCTAGGGAGCCTGCAGGCCCTGGGGCCCAGTGTCAATTGGGCTGGGGGTGGGGGTAATGCTAGAAGGGGCGGGGCTGCACGGAGACCCTAAAAGGGGGCACAGGCTCCGCATGTGATTGGAGTTCTGTGAGAACCACTCGACCTCGCTCTAGAGCTGCAGGTCCCAGCATGGTCGACCAGCCAGGTGCTGTGGTCCAGGAGGACCCATGGATGTCAGCCCAGGCCCTGGACAGGCTGCTGAAGATGCCGCTTCCTCTACCACGGATTCGCACCCGGCCCTGGTGGTTTCCTGCGCTGGAGCTGAGAGACCCCTTGGTGTTTTACCTGGAGGCATGTCTGGCCGACCCCATCTTCGGTGAGCGAGCCGGGGTGTGCAGGTGGCCTCGTCCCCTCCAGTCTGAGAGAGGCCGGGCAGGGCACCTCTCTACAGTCTTTCCCAAATTCGAGGGCCACCTTTGACGCCAGGATGCCGCCGCCGACGGCGTTCCCTTCAAATCTGCCTCCTCTTGACCTTCGACCATGCCACCCCTCAGCCTCTCTTTTCCTGTTTAGGCAAAGACGGAGTCATGATTCCGGAAATAGAGTGGATGAACCAGGTCCTGCTGACTGTGGAAACAGTGAACTCCGGGAGCTTAATCGAAATCACTATTTTCGGACAGCCCCGTGTACAAAATAGGGTGAAAAGCGTGCTCCTGAGCCTGGCAGCAAGGCACCGGGAAAACCGCGTCCGAGGTGAGGCTCTTTGAAACCTGCATGTGGAGGGAGTCCAGGTGAACCACCTGGCCACACCTGGCTTCCTTCCAGCCTCTCTTAGCTTCCCAGTACTTTTGCAAGTTCCCAACTCCAGTAGGCTGCCGGCAGCCCCCTGGGCATCCCTTTGTGCGGAGTCCAAGTAGGACCTTGGGGTAGTAAGCTGAGATCTGACACATTCAGGCCCATCACTGCCCATGTCACCTCAGTTTGATTATACAACTATTTCCAGATCCAAGTTCAGAACCTCCACCCAGAGAAATGGTGTTGCCAGCACCCCTTCCCCTCTTCCCCTCCCCTGCCCGCAACGACGGAGTAATTTGAAACAGCAAGCATTTTTGTTTATCCAGATGAGAAGATGAAACAACTTGAGAAGTTCTTGAAGGCCCGTGGGTCACCTCCTCCGACTCCCCAGTCTCCCCAGTCTCCTGTTGCCTGATATTGGCAGGAGCGTTATGAGAACCGACCTGCTCCTGCTCCTGAAGTTCAAAAGAAGCAAGTGTCCTTAAATCTCAGCTTCTTTCTTCCTTTTACTGGATGGATGGTGGTTTGATTATTCTGATGCAGATGTGAGTGCTGTTGTAATAAAATGAATTTCCTTTTTGTCCACTGGCATAACAATCTTTGCTCACTTAAAATTAAGCAAATTTACAAAAGATTGACAGTTCATGCATGTCTTTTTTGTGTGTGTGTGTGAGAGTTTATTTGAGCCAAACTGTGGACAGTTGCTGGGAAGCAGAACCTCAATGAATTGAGATAATGCTCCAGAGGAGGGAGGTTTCTCATCTATTTTTATACATTGTAATCAAAGGAGGCAACTAGGTGAGTTACATGAAATCCTTTGGGGATAGATTAGAGAGGCGGGAGAAAGCAAAGGGGAAACCTTTGGGATTGGATAAAAAGTAAAATGATAGACACATACTTAAGTGAGTGGAGGAATAATTAACATGATAACAATGAAGGAATTTGTGATATCTGTCCTGGAGCCCAGGCATGTTAGGTTGTGCCCCAAGGGGTCTGGAAAAAGGAAAGTTACAAGTTACCCAGACATTTCAAGGATATGTTGTCATAGATGCAAAAAGACAGATAGGCTCAGTTAAGGTAAAGGTTGACCTTGTCAGTAAAGATACCAACCTAGGAGGTGACCACTCAACATTACTGCTTTTAGTTAAAGTTTAATTTCAGACCATCCTTTGTGGTTACTTTAGGTCTCTGAGTTTGCAAGACAGCCATGCAGGCCTTTTCTGAGCTTATCAGGTTATTGTGCAGATAATCGAACCTGCCATCTTCTGGGATGATATGCCAACCAACTGAGCCCTTTCGTCCACACATTTCCCTTTTGGTCATAAATCAAACCAAAGGATTTGTGCATGTCTTGAGGTTCGGGGTAGATATAAGGACTAATAAGTGTGTGTTTTGTTTTGTTTTTTTTTGGTCTGTTTATTCGTTTCTACCATTTTGAAACTACTGTCTTATGATTTTTATGGTGTCAGTCAGTCCTTCATGCACAGGAGGTAGAGATGTAGGGTCAATATGCTTTGGAGTTTTGGGGTTTTTTTTTGTTTTTTGCATAATTTGTTCTCAAACTTGAACATGTGTGTAATCACCTTGAGAGCTTACTAAAAGTTTAATACTCCTCAAGTGATTCTGATTCAGTACATTGGGCCCATGAATTTGCATTTCTAACAAGTTCCTAGGTAATTCCAATTGGTGATTCTCCTTCAAGGCTCTCACTTAGAAGCTGCTGTGCATTTTCTTCTAGAGGGGTTCTTCCCTCTCTACACATGGGCGGGTGTTCTAACAGGAAAGCTAAGGCCATCAGCATTCATTCTGCTGGTGCTGAGATTCACCAGAGAACTGTGATCCTGGGCAGTTTGTCCTACAGAAGGTGTTCTGTCCCCAGGCTGGCTGGCTCCGCACCCCTTCCCAACCCCGGCCTGCAAAGGTGTCCTGAACCAGGGGATTTTTTTTTTTCTATTACCAGTGAAATAGTTATGACCAAATTGTGCAAAACAGCCTTAAACCCTTGCTGTCTCCACTTTCAGGAAGCAGATTTCTTGGGGGGCGAGGCAGCCAAGAGCTCTGTGGCTTCAGACACAAAGTTTGAGTTGATTTAACTCATGCACTTTCTTTACCCCTTAGCAGTAGTAAATTATTTTAGCTGTTTGCAAGGGTTTTTAAACACACACATGGCCCTAGCTGGTTTGGTTCAGTGGATGAGCGTCAGCCTGTGGACTGAAGGGTCCCAGGTTCAATTCCAGTCAAGGGCATGTACCTTGGTTGTGGGCACATCCCCACTAGGGGGTGTACAGGAGGCAGCTGATCGATGTTTCTAACTCTATCCCTCTCCCTTCCTCTCTGTAAAAAAATCAATAAAATATATTTTAAAAAATTAAACACACACGTGTCTTTGATTACAAGTGATAACCATCATTCCTAGTTTGCTTCTCATTTTTGGTCTATTAGGACTAATACTTTCTACCCCTTTACTTCTCAATTTTTTTTTTTTTTTTTGCATGAGAGAAATTGTTATATGTAGTTAAACCAATTATTTTCTGTGTGATTTTCCCCTCATCCTTACTTTAAAAAAAAAGTTTTGATTTTTAGAGGGAGAGGGGAGAGAAAAACATTGATGAGAAACATCATTGATCAGCTGCTTCCTTCACGCCCCCTGCTGGGTATCACACCTGCAACCCAGACCTAGAATCCGACTAGTGACCTCTTGGTGCATAGGCGGATGCTCAACCACTGAACCACGCTATTGGGGCCCTCATCCTAACTTTAAGCTTAGGAACTCCTGCTTTCTCTTATTCTGTAGATTTATTTATTTTAGGGAGGAAGGTAGGGGAGAGGTGCAGGGAGAAATCCACAACCTAGTATGTGCCCTGACAGATAATCGAACCTGCCACCTTCTGGGACTATATGCCAACCAACTGAGCCTCACCAGCCATGGTATTCTGTAGAAATCTGATAAATATTCCTGCAGGTTTTCCTATTGGGATTTCTCAAAACCATTGAACATTTTGGACTGGTATTTGGAGGAAGAGGGTTATGCTTAAAGTTTATTCCAATTTCCCCCAGATTAATCAAAATTAAATTATAAATGATCCTGCACTTCTTACCTCCCATTACCTCCAAATATGAGTGTATTTGGAGATAGGGCCTTTAAAGAGTTAATAAAAGTAAAATAAGGGCCAAAACCGGTTTGGCTCAGTGGATAGAGCGTCGGCCTGCAGACTGAAAGGTCCCAGGTTCGATTCCGGTCAAGGGCACGTAACTTGGTTGCGGGCACATCCCCAGTAGGAGGTGTGCAGGAGGCAGCTGATCGATGTTTCTCTCTCATCAATGTTTCTAACTCTCTATCCCTCTTCCTTCCTCTCTGTAAAAAATCAATAAAATATATTTTAAAAAAAAAAGTAAAATAAGGGTATATGGGTGGGCCTTTTCCCAATATAACTGGTGTCTTTATAAGAAGAAGAATATGGACACAAGATAGGTTGAGTACAGAGGAAAGACCATGTGAAGACATAGCAAGAGGGCAGCCATCTGCAAACTAAGAAGAGAGTCTTCAGAAGAAACCAAACGTGGAAATACCTTGATCTTGGATTTCTAGTCTCCAGAACTTTGAGAACAATAAATGTTGCTTAAGCCACCCAGTCTGTTATTTTGTTGTGTTTTCTCTCTCTCCCCCTTCCCCTTTCTCTAAAATCAATAAAAACATATCCTCAGGTGAGGACTAAAACAAAAACAAACCCCTTGTTATACAGGTGCTTCAGAAGGAGTCGGGAAGACTTTAAACAAGGTTTTCCTAGGTGTCTAGAGAAAAATTCCGATGAAGGTAAATAGTACAGATGTCTATTAACTAAATTGGAAGTATGAACAGAAGTACAGAGGCAGACATAACAGCTAGCCTGTCACATGCTCCACAGCTAAATCCTCGAGATTTTCCAGAGACTCCATAAACAACTGAAGTTGTACTGTCCACACTAAACTTTTCTGCCAGCCAGTTTACCTAGTCCCCCAATGTGCACTATTCACTGTTCTCAGACTCTGCAGTTTGTAATTTCCCTCATTTACAATTCTTTTGTTTTTGGATGATTCCTCAGGGTTAGGTCTAGGTTATATATATTTTGGCAAAAATACTAGATAAATCATATTGTGTCCTCAGTGCATCCCATCAGGAGGCACATGGTCTTGTATGCGTGTGTTTTGGTCCCACTGTTAGTCATATTTTAAAGGGCCCTGTTTTGATCAAAAGTATGGAGTT
This sequence comes from Plecotus auritus, assembly GCF_963455305.1. Classification (NCBI taxonomy): domain Eukaryota; kingdom Metazoa; phylum Chordata; class Mammalia; order Chiroptera; family Vespertilionidae; genus Plecotus; species Plecotus auritus. The sequence goes on from NC_137775.1 coordinate 68,091,563, forward strand.
GAGGAATTCTGATGAGGGGGGAATCCAGCGCCAACCTGGCTTAAATGTCATTTAAAGAATAAAAGGAGCACTGTAGTGTACCTTAAGAAAACAGTATTTTTGGAGTCCATCTATATATACCTTTTTCCTCAATCATTTTTCTATCTATTTTAATAAGTTGCTTCATCTGGGAGGAAAAATGAGCAAGACTGCCAATTGAACTGTTGGTGTAGGCTTGCCCTTCCATAAAGTTAACATGGTTAAAATATTGGGGTAGATAATGAAAAAAATTTTTAAAGTGACACATGTGGACAAAATAGATTGGTAACACTGAGTTTGGTTAAGTATAGTGAAATAGCTTTCATACCATGTAGTGGAAAAATAAGTTGGTATGGCCATGTTGTAGAGCAGTTTGGCAGTATAAAATTTTAAATGTGCTCATTCTTTTTTTTTATATATATATTTTATTGATATTTTACAGAGAGGAAGGGAGAGGGATAGAGAGCTAGAAACATCGATGAGAGAGAAACATCGATCAGCTGCCTCCTGCACACCTCCCACTGGGGATGTGCCCGCAACCAAGGTACATGCCCCTGACCGGAATCGAACCCGGGACCCTTCAGTCCGCAGGCTGACGCTCTATCCACTGAGCCAAACCGGTTTCGGCAAAATGTGCTCATTCTTTAACCCAGCAATTCCACTTTTTGGAAATTCTCCCATAGACACAGTGTGTGGCAAAAGTAGGTCCCAGTGGAAAATAATAATACAAGAATAAACGGTTTTGGGTGCTCACAACTGTAAACCTACTTTTGCCACACCCCAACATGGACACAAAGAAGAAATTCAACACAACAGTTTGTAACTGAGAAATTTGGGGAACTAATCAACCAGCAGTAAGGGAAAGGTTCAAGTGTACTCATACTGAGGAAAACCAAGTTACTAGGAGAAAAAAAAGCTATGTGCAATTATGTAAAAGTACAAATTAAACAATTAAAAGTGATTTCTTGTAAAGGCAGATAGGGAGGAGTATAAGATACGGACTTTGGCCCTAACTGGTTTGGCTCAGTGGATAGAGCGTCGGCCTGCGGACTGAAGGGTCCCAGGTTCGATTCCGGTCAGGGGCATGTACCTTGGTTTCGGGCACATCCCCAGTAGAGGGTGTGTAGGAGGCAGCTAATCGATGTTTCTCTCTCATGGATGTTTCTAACTCTCTATCCCTCTTCCCTTCCTCACTGTAAAAAAAAAAAAAAAAAAAAAAAAAATCGATAAAATACTATAAAAAAAAAGATAGGGACTTTGATCAGTAATCTTATAAAGGAGAGAATCTGCAGTTCTGGTCATGTGGGTACTACTTAAAGGGGGGAAAAATCAACATTGAGTCTTGTTATACTCTGTAGCCTCAATTGAAACTTTGAGTCTACATTGAATTTGAGTTTTGAATAGAAGTACCTAGGATTTTCTTGCCTCTTCTAAAAAAATAGTTAATAACCTATTGTAAATACAACATTTTATCTTTGTTATTATAAAATAAATTATTTAAAATTGGAGTGATGTTAATGAAAAAACATTCAAACCTGTAAAGATTTTTTGTGTTTGAACCAAACTGTCCACAATTGCAGGGAAGCAGTATCTCAATGGATTGGGATAATGCTCCAGAGAATGGTGGTTTTTTATCTATTTTTATACATTGCAATCAAGGAGGGGACGTAGGTGGGTTACGTGAAATCCACTGGTGATAGTTTAAAGGGTGGAGAAAGCAAGGGAGGGGTGAACCTCAGGGGTTGGATAAAAAGTAAAATGATAGAAACACACTTAGGTGGGTGCAGGAATAATTAACATGAAAATGAAGGAATTTATTGTATCTGCCCTGGGGCCCAGGCACATTAAGTTGTGCTC